>NC_058081.1:647991159-648200148 GCF_014858855.1 Bufo gargarizans
TAGTCCAGGGGATCATAGATCTGGGGTGGCATGGTGCACTCCAAGTATACCACCACCTGCTGGTTCAGGTTCTGCTCCATGTCCTGCTGCTGCTGTTGCTGGGTGGTATCTTCAGTAAGCGGGTGAAGAAAAGCACTCATTAGAGACTCTAGACTTAAGTTGCTGCTGATGGACATGGTGCTGCTCCTGTCCCTCCACCCCTCCAACAGGCAGTGGAGCGTAAGCGGATGTGAGATTGAGAAATAGCTCTCATTGTTTGAACACTGTTTGTGTGTGGATTGAATTCAATGTTTTCTGGACTGACGTTCTGCTGTTTAGCCACAAGATGCTGCTGTTTCCTAGGCACAGCTGACTGACTGCATATATATTTCCATATTCATGAGAGGTGTGGTTCTTCAGAGCATAAAGAAGTATCTGCAGCAATCTTAGTAGCGAGCTGAGAGCTGAGGAACTGTGTGTGAGCAGAAAAGCTAATGGATCCAGGAGTGAGAGGACCTTCTCTGTGACCACAGCTGCAGCTAAGTGAAGCTGATCGATTTCCAAAACCCAGATCCTGTCCGGGGAAAGGAGGATTGTTTCCAGGAAGGCTGAGAAGAGCTAAGGAACAAGATGGATACCCTGTGGGACCTCATGTTTTCTGGAGAGACTGGTTGTTTGGTTCAGAGACATCAGTGGATAAAGAGCAGACCCTGGTCGGTAAGATCGTGCATGCATCAAACTGCAGTGTTGGCGCCTAGAGACTTAGACCAGGCCTGTAGTTAGATAGTTAGGGCCTCTGATTTGTGTCAGGTCAAAAGAGTTGCTACTGGTACTACAAGGACTCCATTACTAAAAGGGACATTGCACATTTGGGACCAGATAAACACTCCCACGAACTCTATCCTGTTCAGTGTTTTGCTCAGGAGAAATAATCAGTGCTACCGGACTAGTTGTGGGAGGGAGAATAATATAGAGCATGGTAAGATTGTGAACGGTTGTGTTGCACCGCAGGCCAGCCCGTACTAAGCACCCAACCAGTTGTTCGTGTTTGTTTCAGGGGAATAATAGGTACGGCGAGGCAGTTTTAGTTGTGCCCACCAGTAGGTAAATTACCGCAAAATTTCCACTGGCATCCATCACGGGGCGCCGTGCTGTGCAACACAGGGGTCTCAGCCTTTGGGCTCGGTGTATGTAAATGTATTTTATGTTCTCAGCATTTCTGGGTGTGTTTATTATCACGTGTTACTAAAATTCTGTTTTGGCAAAAGCTGGTGTTGGAGTTTCTTTCCTCGCTCGTGACTTCGCTGTATCCTGGGGAGCCCCCCCCCTCCCCCCCGGTACACGACTTACCTTGAGAGGATCCCCCCGTTCAGACATTAGTGTGGATGGGCAATGGCGCACATTGGCAGCGCCAACTGGCTACATAGGATGTCTCGATAGTAGTTGAGTTTATCCTCCCTCTCAACAGGTGGATAATAGGCCCCCATTTTGGAGCAGTAGCAATGATCTGACATAGTGGAGAGCCAGTAGTCATCCCTCTGCCGAATGGTGATAATACGGGGCTACACAAGCAGCTCAGCATGCATCTGGCCATTTGTGCAAGGGACTCAGAGGGACTCCCTGTCCCCATCTCCACTGCATACTTCCACCGTGTGTTGGGGTCATCTGCCTGGCCTTCCTCATCACCCTCCTGCTCCTCATGCTCTTCCTGCTCCTCTCCTGTCACTTGTGCAGCTAAACCATCCATTTCTGTATACATTTCTTGTGCGTAAATGTCCTCCTCCTCCACCAGTTAAGCCCCCAAAAGGCTCAGGTGGCTGTGAGATGTAGGCGCCACGTCTCCTGTCCCCTGGCCAGCCAGATTTATCAGCATCTGCTCCATGAAGTGATTTAGTGGAATTACATCATTCATCCCATAGTCCTGGCGACCGACAAATAAAGTGGCCTCCTCAAAGGGCCAGAGAAAATGGCAGGAGTCACGCATCAGCTGTCACTGGCTAACGTCAAAGTTACACAGGGGAGTACTCCTGTCCACCTGCATCATCAAAAAATCATTCACGGCCTTCCTCTGCTCATATAGTTGGTCCAACATGTGGAGGGTGGAGTTGCACAGTTTCCTGGCAATCTTCAAGATGTCTTGCAGTTGGGTGGAAGACTTCAGGAACTGCTTTACAACCAGATTAAATACATGCGCCATACAGGGTGCATAGGTCAGCCGTCCTTGACGCAGCACCGACACAATGTTCTTCTTGTTATCATTGACCATGGTTCTGATCTTCAGTTGGTGAGGAGATAGCCAGCAGTCGATTTTCTCTTAAAGGACGCAGAGAAGTTCCTTCCAGGTGTGACTTCATTCGCCCAGGCAAACCAGGGACAGAACAGCGTGACACTGCCATGCTCTGCATAGGTGGTATGCTGGAGGACATTCTGAACTGAGCCTACAATGGAGGCTGAGGACAAGGTTGAGGATGAGGAGGCAGAGGAGGACATTGGCACAGGAATCACATCTTGAGAACACGGAGGCAGAATTTCTGTCATCTGACTAAATTTCTGGTGTGCCTGGGCCGTAATCACATTTACCCAGTGGGCCGTAAATGACATATATTGTCCTTCACCATAGTTATAACTCCACACGTCGGCGCTGCCATGAAGTTTAATAGACGCAGACAGACTAAAGGACTGGCCCACCTTCTGCTCAACATACATGTGCTGGGCTGGTAAAGCCTTTTTGGAGAAGTAATGATGGCTTGGGACCCTCCACCTTGGCTCGGCTCAAGCCATCAGTTCTCTGAAAAGTGCAGATTCAACCACATGGAAAGTGAGGGACTGTAGTACCAGCAACTTGGCAAGGAGCACATTCAGCTTCTGCGACTTTGGAGTACATGCATATTGTTGCCTTTTTGCAATCACCTCGGTGATAGATTGCTGCCAAAATGAGTGACAAATAGTAGGAGGAGGAGCATCAGGACCAGTAGATGGTGGGAAGTAAACACAGCTCCCTTCTGCTGAGGTGGTGGATCCTTGACTGCTGGAAAAGAGTTGTGGGTCACTAGGACCTTAGCACGATGGTTTTACCAGGCCACTTTATGGTGACGCTGCATGTGTTGACACCACATTGGCACCCTGACCACGCTTTACCTTCTGCCCACAGATTCTACACATGGCTATGCTGATGTCCTCTGGCGACTTGATGAAAAATTCCCAAACCAGTGAGTAGGGAATTTTCCCCCTACCACTGCGTGCTGACTATCTGCCACTGCTTCTATGAACCCGTGCAGCGCTAGTTGTTTCCAGACAGGTAGGCTCTTGACTAGCAGACGATTTATCCTGGGCACGTTTGACTACAGATCTCACACTGTTGCCACCCTGCTGATTAACGGCCATGCTTGCACCCTGCTGGCTTACTCGCTGTCTCACGCTCAAGCTGCCACCCTCACCCCCTGATGATGATGAAGCCCCCTCTTCACCCGGCTGCCACATGCGATCGGCTACATAATCGTCCACTACTCACTGCAAGTCACTGATGTCACCCTCACCAGTCTCATGGCTGCGTGCCTGACCACTGGCAACACATGCTCCCACACGACTCTCATCGTCGCTACTTGCCTGCCTACTGGAAGAAGCAGAGGATCTCTCATCCAAATCTTGGCTGGGCAGTAGCTGCTGACTATCCTCAATAAGCTTGTCCTTACTGAAAAGCAGAGCTGACATCATACAATACTTCCCGAGCAGCAGGGACAGAAAATGAAAGGGGCAGCTTCAGGACAGATGGGGACACAGAGCTTGTTCCTGTGCCATGCCGACTAAGCATGGCGTCAGAGGAAACCACCGACTCCTGGCGTGTCTGATGTCAGTTGAGATGATATTGAAGACCGAGTCAACCATTCAAGGACAGAATGATGGATAAACGTATTTACTTATGTATAAAAGAATGTGACCACCCCCCAAAAAAAAAAAAAATCTGTAGTATCAGGCCACAATTTCACCACAATTACAGAATAAAGGATTAACGGAATTACTTATGTATGAAAGAACGTGAACAACCTAAAATCAGCAGTATTAGAACAATTTTTAACCCCAATTAGTGCAGCAAAATGTAATAGAATGGCTTCTCTACTAGCCAAGTGTTGCACTGTTCAATCGGCCCATGCACTCTCCCAATAGTGTGGATAAAGTCTCCCTATTCTATCCCTACATTATCTCTAAACTGTCCCTGAACTGTTCAAAAGTAATATTTTGTAAAGAAAGTCTTTCCTAAAAACACTGTTCCTAGCGCCTGTCACGTCTCTCCCTGCAGTAAGTTCACAGTAAAATAGAGGAAACCAGGCCGGATGACGCTTTTTATAGGGCTGTGACCTCACAGGGCCTGGCTATCTGCTGATTGGCTGGCTGCACAGCATTATGGGTGATCCATCCTTCCCAGGCTTCTTACTTGTGCAGCAGCCATTTTAGAAAAAAAAATTGAAAAAATGTATTCAATACCACGAATTGCCAGGAAATTCGGATTCATGGCAAATCAACTTTTTCCTGAAATTTTGACTGAATTCTACTTCATTAACTTTGATTCCTCAGCACTACCTAGAGCGACTTTCATCGCAAACTGATGGCAATTCATTTATAAACTTTTGGAAGGAATAATAAATTAAGTATATGAAACTGTCCAAATGCTTTTGAAGAATGGGCTGACTTCTGTTGAAGACCCAACTATTTTAAAAGATATGAAGGAATACATTTCTTATTGCAACATCTGTGACATGTATAAAACGCCCCATAGCTCACCAATAAAAATGTTGCAGCTCTCTCCGTCATTCCCATCTCTATCTCTGTAGACTTTATTGTCGAATTATCAGTTTCCAAGGTTAGCCTACCACCCTAGTAGTGATTGATCAGCTCACTAAAACAGCACAGTTTATTACTTCCTCTAGAGTGAGTACCTTCTGCTAAAAAGTGTTTCATCTTCTTAAGTACCAGATGAAGTTGTCACAGATTTTGGAGTATACTTACTCTAGGTTGCCCTAGATTTTTCTATTGATGACCTATGCTCAGGATCAGAGGTCTGACTTATGGTAACCTCAACTGTTTGAAGAGGCCCAGCTGTTTGAAGAGGCTGCAGCGCTCTACCACTCTTCCTAAGCATGTGAAGTCACATTCACTGGTCACGTGTCCTAGGCATAGCTCAGTGCTATTCAAGGGAGTGGGGCTCTGATGCAATACCAAGCACAGCACCTATCATTACATTCAGCTGAGCTAGTCCTACAAGACATTTTTTTCAGTGTTTTATTAGTGAATTTCCTGGTAACAGACTCCCTTCAATCCAAACAGAATCCTCAATGTGGGAGTATGGCTTACAGTAGATCTCTGCCTCACTAAGGCTGCCTTACTCATCATGTAGGCTCATTGTCATCAATACTTTGAGTTATACATTAAGCTTAAACAATTATGGATTCTGAACTTTTAATTTGATTAAAATCTGTAGTTTTCATGTGGAATAAAATTGGGGGCCCTGACATAGTAATTGGGTCTAAAAGCCCAGAAGAATTGACTTTGAGTCCAATCAAATGACCTTAACAGAAAGAGCAAAAACCTTAAATTTGCCAACATTGTGAGGATCTGATCATTTTATTCATGCGACAGAAGACATTTAGTGAAATCACAAAATAAATTAAGCTAATGGTTTGAAGTGAACATTGTAAAAGACTACAAAGCCGTTGTTGTACATGTAGAGCTTGTGGTAATTGGCATTGTAGGATAAACTTTGAATATTGTCCAACAACTTTTCAAAAGTGATTTTTAGGTAATGCTCCTCACCCGTGTTGGTATAATACATGTAGAACATCTCTTCTTCTCTTATTTTGAGGGTTCTTGTTGCATACGTACCACATACCATGAATGCATTGGTAACGCTAGGTTTATATACAGAGGTGATCCATGTTTTAATCAGATCAAGGGATCTTGTTAGTATTTAAGTTGAGTTTGCAAATTTGGTTGCCACTGTGTTTATAGTACAAGGAATACATCGTTAACCCATTCTTCTATTAACTACAGAAATGTGCTGGATTTTAAAGTTTTTGTACTGCTTGAGATCTATATAGGTGGGATATAATTGCACATTAGTGTTGTAAGAACTATCACTGGCGAGCACCCAATTTTATTTTATTCTTGAGTAGATCCAAAAAATGAGTTCTTTCCCCATCCGCCTGTCACATAGGATGTTCCCCTCCAGTTGACCTAGATGATTTCTGGAGTGCTAATATTCATAATCCCACCATGTGTCACGGGTGAAGTTGCAGATAGCTGGAACTTATAAATAAACGACCGACTGGCTTGATCCCAAACTAGGGAGCATATAGGTGAGCCCTATAAAACCCTAAGAGCTCTCCCTGACTGCTATGCACATGCAAGGGTCTCAATGGTAGACGATTGCATGCCCACGTACCTAAGACTGTGTGACACCTGAAAACCCTATAATAGTGAGGGGACACGACCACCGGCTCCCTGCACTTAATACGGACGGAGTCAGGGTCACCTAGAATCAAGCCAGGAAGGAAACACAATAAAGGAAAAGACTTATCTGAGCAAACAGCAGCAGCAGCCTCCAGCAGTGAACACTTCATCTAGGAAGTAGTATAAACCGCAACCTGAGGCAGTATGGGAGGGAATATAAAGGAAGACGATTAGTCTAAATAAGTGACACCTGGCAGAAGGAAAGGAGATGACAAAGTGAAACCAAAACAAAGAACGTCATACAAGAGGTAGAGAAGAACATCTGTCAGAACTTCTCACAGAACTGGCGGTGACACCATTTTCACAAGTGTCAAAAAAAACAACATACAGTAGTTATCATAAATTCCAAAGAAAATATAAATGAGATGTGCTACTGTTGAGTGCTAGGACATGTTGATAGGTAATTGAGACTATTCACAGTTTGAACATAGTCCTGTTCAAGGATTCTATAGTGGAATGTGGTCATGAAAAATAGGGATTCACAGTATTACCATCATTCTAAAATATAACTTTTAATATTTATATATAAAACTGTTATTACCCCCCTCTAGTATATAGTAAATATTAGGAAGAAAAAGAAAATCAGAATCTAGGGGCAGATGTTAGTTTGCAAGATGTTTGCAATCAGGTTAGTTGATGTTAATAAAAACCTCCTGGGGGCAGTAACCCTAATTCTGGCCCTAGTGTAGTAGCCCTGCCTAAATACGGAATAGCCGCCCCGATAGGGGCGATCCCGTCTCTCGTGCCTCCTGGTATCCCTGGTTAACCCTAACGTAGGTTAGGAGCCTAAGTATCAGGGAACCCTATTGAGGACACCTTGGCTAATCTACACCACAAAAACAAAAAAGAAGATATAGATATAAATACCCAAAGTAGGTGAAAAACAACACCCCAAAATCAAGTGTATACAAAGCAGTCAATTGTCCAATAACATCCCTACGCGTTTCGCCTGGTTGGTGTCAGGCTCATCAGGGGACATATTTGACAGAAAATATCTATCACCAAGGAAAATTATAGAAATTATTAATTATACATATATGAGTTTGTTCTCTTTTTAGTAGTTAAGTTTCTCTTTCAAAGATAGTCAGGGATAGATTGGAACATATAATAAATTAAAAATGGGCCAGTAGCTTAAAAATACTGATCAGTCAGTTTGATAATAAGCTACAATCGATACTGTTAGTCAGAGATAATGAATAAGTAGATGAAAAAGAGGTCTCAGTATTAATAAAAAAGAGCCTAGAATCATTCACATATCTCATGCTACAGACTATGGCCAGATTGGGGTATACCAAATCATATATCTAGGTATATAAATCCAATCTTGAAGTAGGACAGTGCCTATATATTTCGACCAGACCAAAAATATACAGATAACTCGGACATCAATGGTACGACAGAATTAACTGATAACAACTACCGATCCACATAAAAGTATATATAGAGTCATTATTCACTATGTAGCATTAAATGATATTACATATGCAGCAGATCGTTAGGATCCATAGTACTTGCATGCCCATGTATTGGCTGAATAGATAAGCCGGTAGGTGATGTCCGCAGATCAGGGTAGTGGTGATAGTGATGGCATCATTATGACCCGGTCGTATCCGTGGATGAGCGGCAACATTTTACCGGCGTCCCTGCCTTTTAAACTGTTACTTCCGGGAACATGTCACGTGGATGACCCACGTGGTGTCGGTATCTGATGACGTCTGGTGCTAGTGCGTAAGTGCTCTGTAGGAGATGGAACAAGTAGCGTCTGACATCAGACGCACCCACGTGACTACAGCGCCGGTCATGTGGTTTATCTTGCCGAGCCGATCATGTGATGGGGTCAAGCCGGTGATATAAGATACTGGCCATTGAGGGAATACTCGCTAAAAGGCACTGGTATAGAAATCCTATTGTGTTAAGTTGGCAGGCACATATATATAGGTTTACATAATAGTAACCACTTTAGATAGGTATCTATTTAAATATATAGCGGGCTGACAGCTAGGTATATATGTAACCAATTTAGACGATAGAGGGGTAATTAACTGAGATATATAGTCGGGGTTATTAATACCAAAATTAACTCTCCGATTATTGATTAGTAAGATATAAGGGATATGATGATCCCCAAAGATACCCAGGACGACTTAAATGAAGCACGCAAAATCTATAGACTCATTCAATCCAGCTGGTGTAACAGTATTTAATCTAAAAATCCATCTTGATTCTTTTTGTTTCAACAGTTTATCCAAGTCCCCGCCTCTTTTTGACGTTTTCAATACCTCAATCATCGAGAAATGTATGGTTTTGATGGATCCTGCATGTCTAGTCCATACATGTCTAGAGATGGGTTTATCCCATTTATTGCGTATATCCCCGATATGCTCAAGGATACATTTTTTAAAATCCTTTTAGTTTTACCTATATATTTTAGTCCACAGTCACATTGAGCCATATATATGACCCCAGACGTGTTACAATTAGCAAAGTTACGAGCATGAAAAATTCGATCTCCCGTGCTATTGGAAAAAGTTTTCCCTGGCGTTATGAATGTACACGCTTTGCATTTACCACACTTATATGTGCCCATCTGTCAATTGGATAACCACGTGTTCTTTTCTGGGGACTCAAAGTGACTGTGGACTAATGTGTCGCCAACATTGCGTCCACGTCTATAGGTTATAGCCGGACTTTCGGATAACACTTGTGTTAGGTCAGGGTCTGTCTTTAGTAGAGACCAATACCGGTTTAGGATCTCGAACCTGTTGGGACTCTGAGTCAAAAGTCCCAACAATTCTTATTGGATCTTGAGAGTTTGTTGTCTTAATTTGTGAATGTAACAAAGCAGTGCGATCCTTTGATTTAGCCCAATCCCATGCTTTATGTAGGCAGGGGCTTGGATATCCTCTCTGTTTGAACCGGTCAAAAAGTTTTGATGCCTCATATGTAAAGTTTTTATTGTCTGAGCAGTTTCTACGAACTCTTAAAAATTGTCCCTTTGGGATGCCCCACTTGAGGGGGGCGGGGTGAAAACTCTCCCAACGTAAAAGACTGTTGGTCGAAGTCTTTTTCCTAAACAGGGTCGTCTTGATGTTATTATGTTCGTCTCTCTCTAGACATACATCCAGAAAATTTATGGTGTTACGATGTATTTCAAAGGTGAAAAACAATCCAATATGATTGGCGTTAAGTGTATCCATAAATTGCTGGAAATCACCAGCTGTCCCAGACCAAATAAGAAAAATGTCGTCTATGAATCTGGACCAGAGGGTGATGAACCTGGTCCAAGATATCATAGATTCAGAAAATACGACTGTATCCTCCCACCAGCCCAGGAGTAAGTTAGCATACGTAGGTGCACAAGGGCTACCCATCGCAGTACCCCTGAGCTGGTAGTAGAAGCGGTCATCAAAAATAAAATAATTATGTGTCAAAATAAAATTAAGAAGTTGGAGGATAAATTGATTATGTTGATGTAAGTCCACAGATCTAGAATCCAAAAAATATTTCACTGCTGATAGACCTTTGTTATGAGGGATAGACGTGTAGAGAGCTTCCACGTCTATAGAAGCAAACCAACTATCAGGTTCTATAGTAACACCCTCAACTCTTTGCAGTAAATCAGTCGTATCCCGTAGATACGAAGGAAGTGTGGATACAAAAGGACGTAAAACTTTATCAATGTATACACCAGCATGATGAGTAAGACTCTCAATCCCAGATACTATGGGCCGTCCTTTTAAGGGACTAGTGCCCTTATGTATTTTTGGAAGCCCATAGAATGTTGCTGTTCTTGGGGTGGTGGGTAGTAAATATTCAAATTCTTTCCGATCAATACATCTATTCTCCAAACCCTCTTGTAGTATCTGGGATAGTTCTCTCTGGAAACTCTCGGTCGGGTCCCCCCTCAGGGTCGTATAATTGTTTTTGTCTAGGACCAGGGAGAGGCACATGTCTCTGTACTGTTGTAATGAAAGGACAACGATATTCCCCCCCTTATCCGAAGATTTTATAATGATGTCCCTATTCGTACTCAGATTTTGTAGTGCAGTCATTTCTGCCGGAGTATAGTTTTTTGCGGAGGTGGTGTAGACTATTTTTTCTAGGTCCCGTGTGACTGATTTTAACATTTTTTCTATATTTGCGTCGTTTAATGTTTTTGGTGGCATCTTGACACTCTTGTTTCTAAGAGTAGTGAAAGGACCCTGACCCACGGGTCGTTCGCCTTCCTCTAGAAGGTGTACAAGGGTGTCAATTCCCTCTAGATCCCCCATTTCAACACCTAGATCTTGACATCTCTGTTTGTCTGATGATATGAAGATCTTGTGCCAGCGTAATTTCCTGGTAAAGAGTTGTATATCCTTAATCCAGTCGAAGCAGTTAAATCTTGTAGTTGGTACATAGGTGAGTCCCTTTCTTAATATAGACATCTCATCCTCTGACAGAATTTTCCCTGATAGATTTATAATCAGGGTGTCATCTGTGGGTAGCCGTTCTATTTTTTGTTGGCATGTGACTGGGTGGGTGCGCGGTCCCTTAGCATATAGGTGTTCGATTGGGTTTGATCTAAAAAAGCTACAGTAGTAGTCGTGGGGGGAGGTAACGCAGTTGGTGTGGTATAGGAAGAGGATGGCCCAGATGTATATCCCTCCTGTTCTGATTGTTCCTGATTTTTCCTCTCCCTGTCCCCTTGTCCTCCTCTGTTTCGGGGTCCCCATGATTTAGAGGGGTAACCAGCTGTGGAGGATTCGTTCCTCCAATTGGATCTGGGGGCTGAATATCTATTACGTCCCCTGTAGCGACCTCTGCCTCTCCAATTAGATCTAGATTTAGGGTACTGTGCTCATTGAGACATAACATCTTCATTAGTTTAAACAAACTGTAGGCAAGTTTTCATAGTTTGTACAATTGGGGACCAAGGGTTGTGTAACATAATAGGGCTGTATATTATTTTACTCTAGTTTCTCAAATGATTGACACTCCCTGGGATTTTAGGGCTGGTAGCAATGATGCTGGGAAAGCCTGGAGCATGAAATGGAGCGGCCCCACCACTGGTGCATCTAAAACCTAATTTGCAGAAAATTAAAAAGAAGCATTTTTCAGTGTTAGAGAACCGGATATTTACAACAAAGATATGTATATATATATATATATATATATATATATATACAGTACAGACCAAAAGTTTGGACACACCTTTTCATTCAAAGAGTTTTCTTTATTTTCATGACTATGAAAATTGTAGATTCACACTGAAGGCATCAAAACTATGAATTAACACATGTGATATTATATACATAACAAAAAAGTGTGAAACAACTGAAAATATGTCATATTCTAGGTTCTTCAAAGTAGCCACCTTTTGCTTTGATTACTGCTTTGCACACTCTTAGCATTCTCTTGATGAGCTTCAAGAGGTAATCACCCGAAAGGGTCTTCCAACAGTCTTGAAGGAGTTCCCAGAGATGCTTAGCACTTGTTGGCCCTTTTGCCTTCACTCTGCGGTCCAGCTCACTCCAAACCATCTCGATTGGGTTCAGGTCCGGTGACTGTGGAGGCCAGGTCATCTGGCGCAGCACCCCATCACTCTTCTTCATGGTAAAATAGCCCTTACACAGCCTGGAGGTGTGTTTGGGGTCATTGTCCTGTTGAAAAATAAATGATGGTCCAACTAAACGCAAACCGGATGGAATAGCATGCCGCTGCAAGATGCTGTGGTAGCCATGCTGGTTCAGTATGCCTTCAATTTTGAATAAATCCCCAACAGTGTCACCAGCAAAGCACCCCCACACCATCACACCTCCTCCTCCATGCTTCACGGAGGGAACCAGGCATGTAGAGTCCATCCGTTCACCTTTTCTGCGTCGCACAAAGACACGATGGTTGGAACCAAAGATCTCAAATTTGGACTCATCAGACCAAAGCACAGATTTCCACGGGTCTAATGTCCATTCCTTGTGTTCTTTAGCTCAAACAAGTCTCTTCTGCTTGTTGCCTGTCCTTAGCAGTGGTTTCCTAGCAGATATTCTACCATGAAGGCCTGATTCACACAGTCTCCTCTTAACAGTTGTTCTAGAGATGTGTCTGCTGCTAGAACTCTGTGTGGCATTGACCTGGTCTCTAATCTGAGCTGCTGTTAACCTGTGATTTCTGAGGCTGGTGACTCGGATGAACTTATCCTCCGCAGCAGAGGTGACTCTTGGTCTTCCTTTCCTGGGGCGGTCCGCATGTGAGCCAGTTTTTTTGTAGCGCTTGATGGTTTTTGTGACTGCACTTGGGGACACTTTCAAAGTTTTCCCAATTTCTCGGCTGACTGACTGACCTTCATTTCTTAAAGTAATGATGGCCACTCGTTTTCCTTTACTTAGCTGCTTTTTTCTTGCCATAATACAAATTCTAACAGTCTATTCAGTAGGACTATCAGCTGTGTATCCACCTGACTTCTCCACAACGCAACTGATGGTCCCAACCCCATTTATAAGGCAAGAAATCCCACTTATTAAACCTGACAGGGCACACCTGTGAAGTGAAAACCATTTCAGGTGACTACCTCTTGAAGCGCATCAAGAGAATGCCAAGAGTGTGCAAAGCAGTAATCAAAGCAAAAGGTGGCTACTTTGAAGAACCTAGAATATGACATATTTTCAGTTGTTTCACACTTTTTTGTTATGTATATAATTCCACATGTGTTAATTCATAGTTTTGATGCCTTCAGTGTGGATCTACAATTTTCATAGTCATGAAAATAAAGAAAACTCTTTGAATGAGAAGGTGTGTCCAAACTTTTGGTCTGTACTGTATATATATAGGATAGGTATACCTGCACTACATGGTGCCCTGCTTACTCAGAAAGTGATTTTGGATGTTACAGACAAACCTTAAAAATTGTAGTCACCAGTACAAACCAGTTAATTAAGATTTATTGTTCCATCACCAAGGATTCCAACTACTAATCTCTCATTTCAATATCTCAAAGTCTTGTATTTAGAGATTTTCTATCTTCAAGATTCCATGTGTATTACAGGAGTCACTAGCACTTACCTGCACTTAATTGCCTTGGTCTTCAGATGTCGTAGTTATATGATTTAAAATAAAGTGCAAAAAGAAAATGTCACCAGTTCATTTTGGATTTAATCTTCTGAAGATTGTGATGTTTTCCTTGGGAGTTAGAGTACATCCCATGTTCATATGTCAAGTCTTTATTTGCACAATTTAGATGGTAATCTCTATGTAACCAAATGAAGAAATAATGGATTCCTACAGATTTGTGTAGAATGTGTTCCTTTATAAATTGCGACAGGTAAATAGAGAACACAGGGCTGGTCTCTCTAAGACAATGAGGTGGTTGAGAAGAGAACATGTCGACACTAGATCACATCCTAATTCTGATAAATAGACTTTGTCGTCTGTGTCCTATTATGTTTGTCTTGTGTGTTTGAGTTCATTAATGAGTTTGCAGAGTCTAAGTTCAAATATCCATTGATGTTATTAGATAAAATCAAAGCTTTTTATGTTTCATCTTGCATGATCTAATTCAGGAGACAAATATGGGGTTATAAACAGGCTCAGACTGGCCTACAGGGGAACAGGTGAATCCCCTGGTGAGCCCCTGAGCGAGGTAGGACCCTAGTCTCCTACACAAATGGCACATGACACAGTAGACTTACTGCACCACATAGATAGGAAGCATACAGCATCTCAAATAGTATTTATCAAACTACCCATTTTACTATTGTAGAAGTATCAGGTGGCTGAGATAACTTGTAAGCACAAAGGTATGCCAGACAGTATCATCTTTCATCAGGAGCCTGCCTTCTAAAAGTGGCTGAAGGACCCCCATTATCAGTTAAGGTCTTGCTGCTGCCTACCACATCTGTATGTAGCTTTACAGTGGACCCCCAGAACAAATATTACTGGTGGGCCTCAGTAGCTCCAGTCCAATACTGGTTATAAACTAATTAAAGGGGGGTCTCCGTAAGAAATAAAGGGGTTGGCTCACCTCAGAAATTGATGGCATATTGCTAGGATATGTCATCAATGCCATATAAGTACAAGTGCCACCTCTGGGACCAGCTGATATTTCCACAAAGGGATCCCCAAAGACAATGGAGTTGCCATGCACGTGCAGCCACTCTCCATTTACCGCTAAGGGAGATCCGAAAACTGTTGCACAGTGCGCTTTCCATTCAACACTTTGGAACTTCTGAGAACAGCCAAGTGCGCTTGCTTGGCCATTTTTGGAACTCACATAGCAATAATGGAGAGCACGCCGCACATGTCTTTCCATCACTTTCAGGGTCTTGTTCTGAGGATAAGGAGTGGGTTCCAGAGGTGGGATTTGCATGTATATGACACTGATGGTATAGTGATATGTCATCTATCTTTCATCTCCTTTAAGGCATATGGAGGATACAAAGATTGGTATTCCAGGCTGCCATGATGTGCTGACAGATGTGAGGAGAAACACTGTGAGCAGTCTCTTCTCAGAATACAGTCTGCTGTAAACTTATCTGGTTGAATTCCAGGAAAGAAATACAGATGTGTCTTTCCTTACCTTTCTTCTTGATCTTCATATCCTTAGATGAGTGGCTCAAGATGGCCACATTTGAAAAAAAAACAATAAAATAATGACCTTGTGTGTTACTAACAATGAGAACAAATGACTAGGCATGAATCCACCATGCCTGATCCTTCTTTTCCCCCAACTTCAAGGATATGTTTGCACGTAATAGATTTATATTTGGCAAATGTATTTGCAAGAAGATCCATGGCAGAGATGTGGCCACAGATGGGCAGAAGATGCAAGATGAATGGGGGTTACAAAAACTACATTCATATGCATTGGAGGTGGAATTTTACAGATTTAATGAGAATTTTGGTTCAAGATCCATGCCAAAATTCTCATCCTGAACGTCTAAACATGTGTTTGCCCCAATGCACATTAGATTGTCGGCTGATCCCGCCTAGATTGTGGGGTTTGTCTTAAAATATTATCAGCAAGATCCACTGGTAATGACAAGTCTATGGTGACCAGCTGAAATTAATTCAAGCTTTATTTTCTTATTGTTCTCTAGAGGTGACTGGTGGACAAACCCTGCTCCCACAAATCAAATCATGAGGATATTTATTGTTGAGCCAGCTGTATATTTTAAATACAGTTGACAAAAATCAAGGTATTAGAGTCAGGAGTAACCCTACTACACAGGGGAATCATGCTTATCTTAATTTCATACATGTCAAGATTTATTTGGAGTGGCACTCATCCCCATGTTGGAGCTATTAAAGGGGTTTTGTAGGCATTTAATATTGATTGCGTATTCTCATGATAGGTCATCAATATCAGATCAGCGTGGATCCGACTCCTGCCAACCCTGACAAGCTACTGCCTTCTCACAGCATACCAAGCATAGGACTGTTCATGTTATGGTATTGACTCCCACTCCTAGAATGAGCCTGAGTTGAACATAGGCCATATGATCAATGAGTGTGACATCATTGACCTAGGAAAAGGCAACATCACTCACCGGAGAGCCTTGGTCTCCTCAAATGGCAGGCGTTCTCGGAATTGGACTCCTATTGATCAGATATTGGTGACTTATCCTGAGGATAGGTCATCAATATTGTACTCCCGGAGAACCCCTTTGAGAGCCAAGGAGAACTCTTTCATTCTCATGGGAACCTGACCCCTACAGTCTATTATCCCTAGTGTTATCACAACGTCATGTTATGACTACATTAATTATGCTGTTGCACATTTATTACCTTATTATGGCACTGTTAGCTTCTCTAAACGTATCTGTTATTTGTCCTAATATTAATATGTCATACTGAATGTGAAGATATGGTGTTTCCTGGATAAGAAATCCTTGTTTGTCTCTCTCTGTACTGGAATGAATTATTGTAAAATGTAAATACCTGGAAGAGATAACGAAATAATGAGTGTAATAATTTTAATGTATCCGGTCAGTCTAATTTGGAAGCAGAGGGAAGATAGAAAGTAAATATTTGACATTTCATTGCAGAGATTATGCTTTGGCGATCAAAGGATTTATTAGTTTTGATCTAGGCCTTCTACCAATTCTCAAAACCAGTCTTTCCTAATCCAGACCTCAAGCAACCCCAACAGTTCACTAAACTAGTGAAATCCCCTGTACAATACTTAAAGGTTTTGTCTGAGTGTGTAATACTGATGACCTATCCTCAAGATAGGTCATCAATATATGATTGGTGGGGGTCCGATGCCCAGCACCCCCTTTGATTAGTTATTTGAAGATGCTGCAGCACTCCGGTGAGTGCTGTATTTCGAAGCTTAACAAGGACAGCATCGTACATTGTATAGGGCTGTGCTTGGTATTGTAGCTTAACCTCATTCCCTTAAATGGGACTGAGCTGCATCTAGGCCATGTGACCAATGAACAATTCATCACTGGCCTGCCTAGTAAGAGTATTAAGGTCTCTTCAAAGAGCTGATCAGTGGGAGTGCTGGGAGTCAAATTCCAATCAAACAGATACTAATGACGTATCCTGAGGATATGTCTTCAGTATTAAACATCCAGACAACCCCTTTAACGAGCTAAGGGAATTCCCCTTCCGGGAACCAAAGTAGAGTCATTAAGTATCATCTAGTCCCATTATAATATTTAATTAAAGGGATTCTGTCACCTCCCCTAACCCAAAAAACGATTTTAAAGCAGCCATGCAGCACAGCTTACCTGGATTAAGCTGTGCTCTTTTATCTTGAAATCCGTCCAGCAGTTACTCCAAAAACGACTTTGATTGATATGCAAATGAGTCCTGAATGTGCCCAGAGGGGCGTTTTGTTCCTCTTAGAGAGCCCAGTACCGCCCCTCTTACAGTGCCCAGCCCGCCTTCCTTGCACTGTCTAATCGCCCCCAGCCTGCCACAGCCTCTCCTCCCCCCTCCCTCACGCCGAACGAACTCTCGCACAGGCGCAGTACCCACTGAGGGCTGCGCCTGTGCGATCAGCAGGAGACTGAGGGCAGGAGCTTCATCCTCGTCACTGGGCATGCGCCGAGCCCAGTGACGTCCGATGCTCGCTCTTCCCTCAGTCAGCAGGGAAGAGCGAGCATCGGACGTCACTGGGCTCAGCGCATGCCCAGTGACGAGGATGAAGCTCCTGCCCTCAGTCTCCTGCTGATCGCACAGGCGCAGCCCTCAGTGGGTACTGCGCCTGTGCGAGAGTTCGTTCGGCGTGAGGGAGAGGGAGGAGAGGCTGTGGCAGGCTGGGGGCGATTAGACAGTGCAAGGAAGGCGGGCTGGGCACTGTAAGAGGGGCGGTACTGGGCTCTCTAAGAGGAACAAAACGCCCCTCTGGGCACCTTCAGGACACATTTGCATATCAATAAAAGTATTTTTTTGCAGAAACTGCTGGACGGATTACAAGATAAAAGAGCACAGCCTAATCAAGGTAAGCTGTGCTTCATGGCTGCTTTAAAATAGTTTTTTGGGTTAGGGGAGGTGACAGAATCCCTTTAAATAGCTGCCATGTTATATAGAATTTCTTCTTGCAGATGCTGCTGCTGCTGTGGGAATGTATGGTTGGCCACAACTTCTAGTTAAAACAACTTATTTGAAGACATTCCGAATACATGTCCCATTAAGACTTGTGAGGAGGTGCCACCATGCTGGAATGTCGCAGAGATTTTTTTTGTAGGGGCACAGAAGCACAATATGCTTATCGGTTGCTGTCACTCTAGTAAACAATGTTTAAAGGTTGAAATGGGAGGTTACTGCCCACCACAACTTGCCCTGGCAAGGCATTTTTTGAGAGGTTGTACCAACCACTTCTTTATAATGGCAGTGGCACATCCAAGGGTTCTCAAGCTTGCTGGGCTACCAGCTCTCTCAAATAATTTCTCCAGACTCCCTCCAGCCTGGATGTACAAATGTGCACACTGCCCAAACTTTTGTTTTCATTTAGAGATTGGCTGCCATTAAACTAAATAGGAGATTTTGAAATCACTATGATTTGCCAGCTGTTACCCACCATACAAGACAGGTGCCCAGACTCAGTTGGATGCAACACGGATATATAGTACAACAATGCACAGCATTACACAACACAATGTCAGTAGACAGAAATATACACATATAACACTACTTGAGTTTTACTCAAATTACAGGTCCCCAGCAAAAGAGGATGTTTGGCCAGCCTTCATCATCATGGGAAATACAATATTATATGGCAGCCATTCAGATAAATTGCGTCATGAGACCCCCTGACATTGTTGTCTTTATAAGTCAACCCCTACAATTCCTTTTAAGCTCTACATAGCATTTAATCAAGATAACGACACAATTTAGTAAGCAATTTATGCCAGTTTAATGACACTGCTCTCTCTCTCACACAACTGCAAAAAAACTGCAGAAAATGGCTGTTGGGGAGTTTCTTATATAGTAAAGGGGTAGGCAACTTTCCTATTGGTTGCTAGGGATGTTGCTAAGCTCTGACAAAGATATTGCAGCCTTCTCATTGGCCCACAAGCAAGAAGGGAGGATACTGACGAAAACAAAATTTAGAATATTTTTGTGATTACGAATATATAGCACTATATTCTCCATCTTCTCGAAGTACAGATTTTCGCGCTAGAAATTTGTGATTAGAATATTTGCGATCAACACTAGTCTGGAGGTGGCGGCAGCATTAGGAGGCCGTAGAGTGGTACAATTACAGAGTGTGGAGGTGGCAGCAGCATGAGCAGACCACAGAGTGGCACAATGACAGAGTCTGGAGGTGGCAGCAGCATCAGGAGGCCGCAAAGTGGCACAATGACAGAATCTGGAGGTGGTAACAGCATGAGGAGGCCGCAGAGAGGCAAAGTGACCTAGCGTGGAGGTGACAGCAGCATCATGAGGCCACAGAGTGGCAAGGTGACATAGTGTGGAGGTGGCAGCAGCATCAGGAGGCCACAGAGTGGTAGGGTAAATTAGTGTGGAGGTGGAAGCAGCATGAGGAGGCCACAGAGTGGCAAGGTGACATAGTTTAGAGGTGGCAGCAGCATCAGGAGGCCACAGAGTGGCAAGGTAAATGAGTAGATGAGTGGAAGATTTCAGAAACCGCTTGACAACCAGATTGAACACGTGTGCCATGCAGGACGCATGGCTCTGCCCTCCTTGATGCAGCACCGACACAATGTTCTTCCCGTTGTCGGTCACCATGTTTATGATTTTCAGTTGTCGCAGGGAAAGCCATGTTCCTCCTCTGTGTGACTCAGTTCGCCCAGGCAGGTGAGGTGCAGAACAGCATGACACCGCAGCGCCCTGCACATGTGGTATGCTGGAGGGGCACTGTGAATTGTCCCTGCAGTGGAGGCTGAGGACACGGTGGAGAATTAAGAGGCAAAGGCGGACATTGTCGCAAGACCAACGGTGTGAGAACATGGAGGCGGAAGCGGCGTCACCTGGCCAAGTTGCTGGTATGGCTGTGCAGCAACCACATTCACCCAGTGGGCCGTAAAAGGACATGTATTGTCCCTGGTTGTAGTTACAGCTCCACACGTCGGCACTGCCGTGCACTTTAGCAGACATCGACTGGCTCAAGGACTGGCCCACCTTCTATTCTACATAGGTGTGCAGGGCTGGTACTGCCTTTTTGGCAAAGAAATGACGGCTTGGGAATCTCCACCTCGGCTCGGCAAAATCCATCAGTTCTCTGAAAGGTGCAGAGTCCACCACTTGCAAAGGGAGGGACTGCAGCACCAGCAACTTGGCCAGAAGCACATTCAGCTTCTGCGCTGTTGGATGAGTGCACGTATACTGTTGTCTCTTGGCAATCGCTTCACTGATCGATTGGTGACGGAATGACTGACGAGGAGGAGGAGCAGGAGCATCAGGACCAGCAGATGATGAGAAGGACAGACAGCTCCATTCAGCTGAGGTGATGGAGCCTTGACTGCCTGAAACCGGGTGCGTTCCACTGGGTGATGTAGCGGTTGCTGCGGCAGGCTGGACCACCACATTGTAGCCATGGTTCTCCCAGGCCACACTGCATATGTTGACATTGGCACCCTGGCCACTCTTCAACTTCTGCCCACAGATTCTACATATGGCCACGTTCACCTCCATTACAAGGCGGTGTGGCGCTTTACAAAAAAACACCACACCGCCAAGTATGTGATGTTACTCCCAACACTACACACTGACTGACTGCTACTACCGCTGCCTCTATGAACCCATGCACCGGTAATTCCCGGGCAGGTAGACTCCTGCAAAGCAGTTGTCTACCCTGGGCATGTTTTGCTCTCGACCTCCTACTGCTGCCAGCCTGCTGACTCCGGGCTACGCTAGCGACTTTCTGGCTCACTGCTGCCTCACGGGCAAGCTGCTATCCTCTTCTCCCGATGATTATGAAGCCCCTTTGTCACCCGGCTCCCAAGTGTGATCAGCTACATCATCATCATCGAGTACTGTCTGCACGTCACTGATGTCCTCCTCAATCGTCTCTGGGTCAGGAGCCTCACCACTCGCAACACCTGCTCCCACGCCACTCTCCCCATTACTACTTGCCCAGCTAGTGGAGGAAGCTGCGGATGTCTCCTCCAGATCTTGGCTGGGCAGTAGCTGCTGACTGTCCTCTAGTAGCTCGTCCTCACTGTATAGAGGAGCTGGGCGCACAGCATACAATACTTCTCTGGCTGAGGGAACAGAAAAGGACAGAGGCAGGTTGAGGACAGGTGAGGGCACAGGGCCTGCTCCTGGGCCATGCCAACTAAGCGTCGTGTCAGAGGAACCAACCGACTCTTGACTGGGGGTGTCTGATGTTACTTGGGACGAAGTGGATGACCCATTTACTAACTGCTGGGACCGCTAGATGACACCAGGAGCGCAGGCCTCTCACTGCGACCCCTGCTGCCATGCCCCCTTACTCTGCTGTGAACTGTGCCTGTGCCATAAACATTTAGGCCTCTGCCACTTACCTCTGCAGGGCCTGGCACTTGTCTGTCTGACAGACTGTTAGATCAAATAAATAAAAAGGAAATTTAAACACACCAAAAAAACTCAGTAATTTTCTCACTTCAGCACACAACGGCTAATAAGCCCTTTTCTTTACCACTAATACACGCCAAAAAGGGCTGTAATTTTCACATTTCACCACACAACGGAAAACACTTTTTTTTGCCAGCAACACACGGCAAACAGAGCTTTAGGAAATATAACTGCAGCGCTGAGCTGCAAATATATTTTTGGTTTGCCACTAATACACAGTAAAAATGGGTTTAAAACAGATAACTGCACCCCTGATCGGCAAATACATTTTTTCTTTTTACGGCAATATACGCCACAAAAGGCTTTAAAAAATATACGGTAACTGCACCGCTAAACGGCAAATATATTTTGGTTTTACCACTAATACACAGCAAAAATGGCTTTAGAACAGATACCTCACAGCTGACCGGCAAATATATTTTACTTTTGCTACTAATACATGACAAAAAGGGCTGTAATTTTCGCACTTCACCACACAACGGCTAATAAGCCCTTTTTCCCACTAATAGAAGCCAAAAATGCTTTAGAACATACAGTCCTGTTCAAAAGTTTAAGACCACTTTAAAAAAGTTTTCATTAAATTAAATGTTCAAAAAATAATTTGTCTCACTCATTTCTTCTTGTTGCATGTTGAAGCTCTACTTGGAACCTTGATAAGATCCAGCCATGCTAAATAGGATTTTTTGCCATTTTTCAAGTGGTCTTAAACTTTTGATCAGGACTGTATAACTAAACCGCACAAGGGCAAATAAGATATAGAAATATTTCTTTGTAATAAACCCTTTCAATGCCTGTATCAAACAGCACTTGCACCCTAATAAGAACGGTTTGCTGGAATTACAGAGCTATATAATGGTAATTTGGGTCCCCAGTCAGTGCAGCAAGGTGTAATAGGATTGTTCCTATTACCCAGTCAGTAATCTCCCCTACTGAACCCTGTTCTACATAAATGCTGTGGAATGATTCCTCCATATCCTTTCTCTACACCTTGAATTATCTTTTCCTGCACTGGTAAATCGCTTTTTCTGCACAAATAGATATTTTTTTCTAACACTGTCCCTAGCGCCTGCAGACGTCTCTCTCTGCACTAAGTACACTGGTAAATGGCAGAATCTAAGATGGCTGCCGATATTTATAGGGCTGTGACATCACAGGGCTGGCTGCTGATTGGGTGATCCCTCATCCCCTGAGTTCCTTTCTCCATGTCCTCACACATGCAGCAGTCATTTTAGGAAAAAATGCGATTCATTAGGAAATTCGGTTTCGGTGCAAATTGAATTTTTCCTAAAATTCGGAAAGAATTCCACTTTGTCAGCTTCGATTCACTCATCGCTAGCTGGAAGTGATGAGAAATGAGAAGGGGGCATCATTTTGGTAACATCTGCTGTACAGCAGCAGAAGTTTTGTTATTGCGTGTTATGTACAGAGAACCAATCAATGGCCTCAGCAGTGACATGTGCATAAATGGCAAGTACCTGCCGAAGTCATCAGCTCTGGTCATCTACCATGGATTGGAAACATCGGGACAGGAGGTGTGGTGCTGGAATGGAAGGGCTATTAAAAGGTGAGTTATGCTTTTAGACCCTTCCTAGCCAGCTAGTCATTTTTCGTGGATGTTGGACAACCAGTTTCAGTACCTACCTTGAATCAGCTCATTTGTAGGGTGATCGGCAGCATGCTTACATGGGGCAATGAACATGGACAAGTGTTTTTCATTCCACATCATCAGCCACTTTACCTGAACCAGTGCCAAGCTGATTGCAGCCTCTCACACCACAGCAAGTATATTGCAACAAAAATATAAAGAAGGTATTTCAATGTATTACAATAAAAACAAGACAACTGGAGCATAAAAATAGCTGATTTTTCATAAAATAATTAGCGATAGGAAAGAGTCTTATTTTTAATAAAACTAGTTTTATTAGCGTAAAAAAAACATTTAAGGGGTTTTCTCATTTCAGCAAATGGCATTAATCATGTATAGAAGGTTAATAAGAGGCACGTGCTAATGTGCTGTGATTGTCCATATTGCCTCCTTTGCTGGCTTGATTCATTTTTCCATCCAATTATACACTGGGCTGGCCGGGATGGGAGCTTCTGCGCATGCGTGCCTATATGCGCCCCCACGGTTCTAGCCACTAGAGAGGCCAGCGATTTTTCCTATAGTGTGCATGTCTATCTTGTCTAGTTAATAGGTATCTAAACTTTCATCCCTCACCTGCAGCAGGGTCTGTAACTCTACGGTTGCCGGCCACTTTGCTGTCTATACAACACTGTAGCTTTTGGGAAAGCTGTATCTTTTCAGGTTTCCCGATGCTCTTGCAATCTCTCTGACGTAGTGGTTTTACAGGAGAATAGGATCTCTTACTGGTCCCTAAGCCCCTTAGAAGTGAGAGCAATAGGACATGCTACCTCCCTCCTCACTGTCCTACCTGGAACTTCCACTCCTGGCAGGAGCAGGACCAGTCCACTCTTCTCAAGAGAGGAGGAATAAGGTGGTTAGCCCCATTTCTACTGCCAACTATACCACAATTGCTGGCGTACATACATGTACAGATACCCCAAGATCTGGGGTATCTGCACTTGCTTGGTTTTAAATTCTTCCCTCTTTCCCATCCCTGCTTCACACTAAATCATAAAATTATCGTAGCTATTTGAACTGCTAACATTTCCCATAATTATCCGCCAGCTACCATATAGATAACTGTATCAAGTGAAGTGTGTGGTTTCATGTTGCCTCAAACTTAATTATTTTATAGTCATTTTTATAACCTTTTTATCTTTCATACGTTGATAAAAAGAAACAGAAGTCACTACCAGTGATAAATGATTACTACGTCTGATCTGCTCACCACGAGACTGAACGGCAGGAAGTTCTTCAACAAAATCTGCATCAGACCTCCAAGGCTCAGTCAACATTCAAAAGAAGAATCCTATACAATGTAAGGGTATTTTAGCACCGTATGTATTTATAGTGCCCCTATTTACATCAATGGGAGCTGTATAAATACTGTATGTACACGTACAATATATTTCTAGGTTTCCAGGGGCGGCCACAATGCAGTGGTCCCAACCCCTTCCACCCACGGCAGTCAATGGCAGCACTAATTAACGGGTAATGAAGGTATTACCTTAAAACTTGTATGGCCACTACAGATTTATTGAAAAGTTCGATTTGGCTGATTCGCCAAATTTTACAAAAAGATTTACTTAGTCACGAAGAGCATTTTTTGGTAAGTATCGGGTGCAATGACAGGGGGCTGCGATAGCGCCGCCCCCCGTCATTGTACCCTTAGATGCCGCATTCATACATGATTGCTGCATCTGAGTGTAAAAACAGTGTAAAATTTACAACAACAAAAAAAATGAAATCGAACTTACTGCCTCCATTTGCTCGCGACGGGCTGGTCGCCGCCATCTTGTTTGAATATCTGGAGCAAAATTTCATGCGGCGTGAGATGATCACGGCGGCCAGCGTAGTGACGTCATACGTCACCACACACGGAATTTCGGCCGAGATCTTTAATCAAGATGGCGGCTGGCGGCCCGTCGCGAGCAAATGGAGGCAGTAAGTTAGAATTTTAGTTTTTTTACACTATTTTAGGTTAAATCGATTTGCTACCACGAAGCACAAGGAAATTCGGCTTTGAGGCTAATCGAATTTATCCTGAAATTTGGTTCGAATTCCACTTCGTGGGATTCGATTCGCTCATCTCTAGTGGCCACTCTATGTAAACCCAGCCTATAGCCAAAAGTTTGTGGACATCTCTCCTAAATATTGAGTTCAGGTATTTCAGTCATAGCCATGAAAAACAGGTAGATCTAATCAAGCACATAGTCATGTCATCTCCATAGACAAGTATTGGTTCTCCATAGACAAGTAGTGACTATCACAGAACACCATTTTGAATCAGTTTGTGAAATTTGACTTTTTAATCTTCCAAATTGATCGGTAAGTGCTATTATTGTGAAGTGTCTGGGAGAAACAACAACCCTGCCACAAACCGGAAGACCTTGCAAATTCACAAGCTTAAGACAACCGTGCACAATGTCAACCGTTGGCTGAGGAGATGGAAAGTACATCTCCATCCTGGAGCACAAAAAGGGTTCTCCTGAATAATAAATCATGCTTCACTATTGGCAGTTTAACAGATGTATCTGGGTTTGGGGGATGAACAGAATGTGATATTTAGGCTACTTTCACACTGACGTTTTGGCTTTCCGTTCAGGAGATCCGTTCAGGGCTCTCACACGCGGTCCAAAACAGATCAGTTTTGCCCTAATGCATTCTGAATGGAAAAGGATCCGCTCAGAATTAGGCCGAATGCACACGGCCGTGTTCCGCGGCCGAGAGCGGTCCGTGGTATGCCGGGGTGAATTCCTGTTCAGAGCAGGAGCGCACAGCGTCATTGGTTGCTATGACGCCGTTACCCTTCACTTATCTCCAGTGAAGGGTAATGTTAATGTACAAGAGTAACGTCTGCACTCAGTGTAGATTTTTCAAGTTTCAAATGCTTTATTTTTACATCCTGTTAATTAGATTGAACAGGCCAACGTTTCGGTCCATACCCGGATCGGCGTATTGTCGAGTCGCTTACCTCTTAAACTCCACTCCCCCTCCTAATAATGACAGACTCAGCAAGTGGATTATATGGCCACAGCAGCCTTTTATTAATAACATAAATACAAATAAATATCATAAATACATAACTTAACCCTTGGCCTTCCCACCTGAAGGCCCCGCCCTAAAACCTTACCAAGAACCCATGAATGCCAACACGGGGAGGGTCCTTGGAGCCCCATAAATGACGGATAACTGGCCTCGCCCTCAGTTAAATTACCTCTAGCCGATAAACGCCAGCTCAGAGGCAGGAACCGGTAACCAAGGGCAACCAACTTGGGCCGCTACCCGCCATATCACACCTTAAACCAGTACCTGGGGAGTCCAGAGCCTCCTTTGGCTCCCTCTCCACCACGCCAGAGCCACCAACCCCAAGGACCCCCCACCGCCCCAGGCCACTATGACAAAGCTTACTCTCCAATCACTGCCGGACCATCCGTAATCCACTCGCAACCCCCCGGCCTAACCCCAACACTAAGCGACACTCGAGGACCCCAACCTAACCCAGGCAAACAGCAGCCAAAATAACAACAAAAAAGGGGTGGGTGGGCGGGGGCTGCTGCCACACTGCCGTCCTCACAAAATGGCCCCTTTTCCCGCCCCTGCTAACCCTTTTAACCCCTTAGCCACACCTCCATCCCTTACGTCACTATCCTTCCTCCTTAACCCTTTGTAACCTCGAATCCTCTCCCTCCAAGCCCCAGTCATGCCAGGCCTCCATCCAGCCTTGCAGCCCTGATTCCGGCCTGCACTGGACCTTGGTCATTGCTTAAGTTTCCAGAGAGGTAGAATGAAGCCACTGGATGTTGGCATTCCTGGGTAATGTTACAGCACACAAAGACATTTCAGACATTGGCTGCTTCCAAATTTTGTGACAATAGTTTGAGGAAGGCCCCTTCCTACTCCAGTATGTCTGCACCACTATACACAAAGTGACCTCCATAAACATATGGTTTAATGGGCTGGGTCTAGTAGAAATTAAGGCTACTTTCACACGGGCGAATGGAGAACCCAAATGGAACTGAAAACAGGACTTTGTAAAAAAGAAAGTAGAGGAGAGAGTTGAACCCTGTCATTTTTTTGAAGCCTATCCAACCGTGAAATCAAATCATATCTCCAAAGCTGTTAATGGGTGATGACTCCCACTGATCCTTAGAATAAAATGCTCTCTCGTCTCGCTGCAGAGGACAGTATCAAGATTGGCCAATAGACTTCTATTGAGCTGTCTCCTGCAGGAGAGAGAGCATGATGTACGAGCCCTTCTCTCTCCTCGTTCTAGCCATCTGAGGGGGTCTCAGCATTCACACCCCGCTGACCAAAGCTTTCTATATGTCTCTATGATATATCACATTTGGTGAGCCTTTAAAAATGTCTGCTATAATTTAGTACATGCTGTAGATGAGGTCAAAAGCAGGGTAACACAGGTGGCATGAAGCAGGGACGAAGTAGGAATAAAACCGTATATTAAGTATTTTTGAAAGAACTTGTATATAGGAAATGACTGAACTGTGATCTTAAAGGGGTTGTCTCACTTCAGTAAGTTGCATTTATCATGTAGAGAAAGTGAATACAAGGCACCTACTAATGTATTGTGATTGTCCATATTGCTCCCTTTGCTGGCTGGATTAATTTTTCCATCATATTGTACACTGCTCGTTTGCATAGCTACGACCACCCTGCAATCCATCAGCGGTGGTCGTGCTTGGTTACAATAGGAAAAAGCGCCGGCCTCTCTAGTGGCTTGGACCATGGGAGCACACACACAGACAGGTGCCTTTTACTATAGTGTGCAAGCACGACCACCTCTGATGGATTGCAGGGTGGTCGTAGGTATGGAAACAAGCAGTGTATAATGTGATAGAAAAATGAATCCAGCCAGCAAAGGAAGCAATATGGACAATCACAATACATTAGTAAGTGGCTTGTATTAACTTTCTCTTCATGATAAATGCTATTTGCTGAAGTGACACAACCCCTTTAATGGGCTTCTGCCGTCAGGAACATGATTATTAAACTGGCTGACTTTAGCCATGTGCCAATGTCACCCTCATTCTAACGATCAGTAGGGGCCTCAGATTTACATTAAAAGTCAATGGGGGACGGATCCGTTTTCTATTGTGCCATGTAGTTGTCAGTGAAAAACGGATCGTCCCCATTAACTTACATTGTAAGTCAGGACGGATCCGTTTGGCTTCGCATAGTCAGACGGTCACCAAAACGCTGCAAGCTGTGTTTTAGTGACCATCTAAGAAACGCAACGGAGACCAAACGCAGCCAAATTGATGCATTCTGAATGGATCCTTATCCATTCAGAATGCATTGGGGCTGAACTGATCCATTTTGGGCCACTTGTGAGATCCCTGAAACGGATCTCACAGGTGGACCCAGAAACGCCAGTGTGAAAGTAGCCTAATATGTCACTATGACATATGATTTTTTTTTTTTAAGTATAGTGATGCTTTAAAACCGATAAGTGTAATGAGACCAGTCATAATAATTCAAAAACATATCTGCTTGTCATTGGGCAGATAGCCGCAGCTCGTGTTATATTTCTTCCCCAATCATTTATCATTGGTCTCTGGTTTATTTATTGCCAAGTGGGAGGGGTGGAGTGTACACATCAGAGTATATATAGAGGGTGACCACTAGCAGGCGGTATAGAAGGCAAGAAGGACATCATGTTCACCATCTTCATTTTGCTCCTTGGCATCGGCCAGAATCATGCAGCCAGCTTGGTAAGTTCTACTGGAAGGTAGTTCCTATTACTTTTGGTGCATCGTGTGCCAAGTTATTTTTTCAGTATTACTACATACAAAACGTACAAATATTAAAAGCTATATTCCCATTACGATAACATCTCTCAACCTACAAACCCTAAAAACTTTTAATAGTTATTTTAATGCTCTTTCTTTCAGGTTCAAAAAGAAATGCGTTTTATAAAATCGTCTAACGTTTACCCTACCCGGATTGCAGCTTTGCCAACAGTCCAGAAATTCCTGGACAGTCTGTCAAAATATGGAACTTTTTTTTTCCAGTGTCCATGAAAAAAATTTGACGTGTCCGTGTTTTTTTAATTTTTTATTGAGGTTGGTGGTACTTGAGCAGGTTATTTTGATTGTAATTCTCAGCATTTTAAAGGCTTATTCAGACGGCCGTATGCTGTCCGCAAAAATGCGGATTAGTTTTTTTTTGCAGACAGTGCAGCATGTCGGATTGCATTCCGTATTTTTTCAGACCCATTGACTTGAATGGGGCCACGTCCCGATTTTTACTGACAAGTATAGGACATGTTTTATTTGTTTTGCGGAGCCGTGGAACGGAAGAAAAGGGCCCTAGGCTCACGTTAAATGCCAGTAACATGTTCAGTATTAGTATCTGGCCTACCGATGTGTATTACTTACTGTATATCCGTTACAGTTTATTATAGTTTTCCAATTTGGCCATGAAAATGTTGGCTGTCCAGGAGTTTTGGATACATTTTTCCAGAAAAAATACAAATTTAGGTTGACAAACCTGCTCAATTGTATGTCTAATATACTGCATATTTGATAAATGGGGCATATATTTGCTGCCATGAGGGCTGAGATCAGTGATATCATCATTTGCCTGCTAAAAAAAAGTAGTAATACATCAGAGGAACCCGGGCAAACAATAAATCGCTGAAAATGGTCCCTCATAAAGCCTAACTTTCAAAATTATTTCTCCTCTATATTTTAGAGGGAGTTTTAGGGTACAGCCACACAGTTGGCTTTCTGCATGATTTTTTGGAAGCCAAAATCAGGAGTGGATCATAATAGGAGAGAAAGTATAATGGACAGATAAAACTTGTCCTCTTCCAAAACTTCATACAGAAAGCTGACCCTTAGGGTTATTGTAATTAAAAAAACTTTTGCTTATTATGCCCAACACGTATCTCCATCCTCATTGGTTCCAAGTTACAGCATCTACATAGACACTGTATCTGAATGTGTTTTAGCTATCGATGGTTTTTAGAAGATACTGTTTCTCCTTACAACCAACTGGTGTAAGGTGTCCTAAAAGCAACGCTTGCTAGGAAAAGTATGCAAAATTAGCTTTCCTCCAGAAGCAAAAAAACCTGTCTCTATAGTGCCACATGTAAGTAGCTACTCTGAAAGCCAATGTCTACATGAGACAGATATGCTGCAGTCATTTCTGGGACTTCCCTATTCATCTGAATGGGGCCACCAGAAATCTATGCGGTTGCCTCCAAAGCAAATCCTTTCAATTGAATCTAATTGACTTTCACTCCTTAGCCACATATGAATTCACCCATATGGAGCCTTGAGTTTAGGGTTTAAGGCCTCCTTGCTCTCCAGGTCATGGAAGCAATGGCAGCCTCTGCACCTCTGATAATCTTGCTTGCTTAATCTTTTTGGTTGCTTATTCTAACGCTTTTATTTGTTATTTCTAGCATTTTACCAAAATTTTTAAATGTCATATTCAGTGAAATAAAAGTTTCTTCTTAAACAAATTTGTTTTGTCTCAACAGATTCAAAACTTCACTGGATCTCTGGATGAGCTGGGGATCTGTCATTGTTCTGTTGTCCTCCCAGACTCTACCTTTCCTGCAGATCGTTTTGAGATGCTGGAGATGTCCAACCAGAACATGGCCATCACTGTTGAACAGCAAATCACTAAGGTAAAGAAGCATGACTGAAATAACTCATAACAGTGACCATGGAATCTGCTCCTAGACAATATTGTCTAATTATTGAGACGAGTATCTGAGGTATGGCTTCTGATCCAAAACCAACAAAATTCCATGTGCCACACCATCTTTTCCGGGTGCCGGTTGTATTATACAGCTAGCACCCTGCTCTCCCTGTTGGGATAAGAGTATTACAGCTTAACCCCCTATGCTGACCATGGGAACTAAGTGGTTAGAGAGAGACAGGGGGCTCCCTTTGTCACCTCATGACCTCCCTTCATTGATGCAATCACTGGGTGCCGAGGGGTTGTTATGGAAGCCACGGGCCTTTTCAAATACGGATGTCTATCATGTCCTTCCATTGGCAGGGTCAAAAATGCATAATGTTAGTACACTGAAATCCAGAACTATTCAAGTGTATCAGAAGATCACACGTTCAGTTCTCTTGGTAGGGCATAGAAAATTAATTTTAAAAAAGTAAAAAAATTTGTAAAAGTTTTTTTTTTAAATCACTGAAAAACACAGATTACCATTTTTCACTTACCAACAAGTCCATTATATAACTTAATGATAGAGTTACCATAAGTCCTTTGTACAGATAAACATTGAAAAAAAGGAACCTTGAATTGCCGCTACTCAGTGATGGATTCAGAAAGTTGGCATCTCTTCCATATATTTATGAATCATATACAAATTACATGTTTCGGGACAGGACTAGTCCCTTTATCAGGTAGCCCCTTCATCAGGTACACATCAGGCCAGATTTATCATAGCCCAGCAGTGTACGCAGGTCTATGATAATCAGGCACGCTGCCGAATACTTCACCTGATTTATGACGACATGTACACCTCATCATAAATAAGGTGCAAGATTCTGCAGTCTGTGCTCCTGAACTAATGGCGTAGATTTCAGTGTTCTTTTATGCCAGAAAACTGTTGTGGAAGATAAATGTCCCCATTTAGGGAAAGTGGCGAGGTCGGCGGAGAGATGGCACTTGCGCAAAACTTTTTCCTCAAGTGCCGAGGACAAAGTCACAAATACTGAGTAAATATGGAGCACATTATATGATAAATCTGGCCCATTATGTGTAATACCTGATGAAGGAACTAGTCCAGTCTCGAAACGTGTCATTTGTACATGGTTAATAAACATATGGAAGAGACTCCAGCTTTCTGAATCCATCATTGGCTAGGGCCAAGTCAAGTTTCCTTTTTTCTACGCTTATCTGCATTGCTCTCCGGACATCATGTCGGCGGAACCACCAGGCTGCAGACACCACTGCAGCAATTTCTCAAGGTCTTTTGGGGTGTTGTGCAGTGTCGGACTGGGGTGCCTAGGGCCCACCTGTAAATATTATTCTGTGGGCCCACTGTTACCTGCTCATACAGCGGCAGCAGTAAGACGCTACAAGATGCAGGGGAAAGACGAAAACTGTCTGGCACCCCTCTGTAGCTAGAAGGCACTCACACAATAGATGCTTCTATAATAATAACCTGGGCAGTCTGTTAACCTACTCAATTTTTTTATATGAACATAGGCTGGTTGAGGCGCTGAATGCTCCCTATCTACAAGTAGGTTAGTCAGTCTAATGTGCCATGTGCTACTTGTGCAGGAGGTGGGGAACTAGGGGCCCACTTTGTTCCGTGGCCTACCAGTGGATTCACCTGTTCCCCTGTGGGCCAGTCTGAGCCTGCTGGTGTGTGCCCAGCACAACAACATCAGTTGAGTGGGACTAGTTTCTCTCCTCCCCACTTTTACCTAACACTACTGCTCTATGTGCACTGTTTTTGTTTTTTTAAAGGGTTCCTCCAGAAATTAAGAAAATTAAAATACTTAAATATTACTTTATTATAAATATATTCCCAAATACTTTCCATTAGTTATAATACCTCTTTTTGCCTAGGGAGCAATCAACAGGGGGAATAAAATGGCCACCGTCCTATTGGTACACAACCTGTCCTAATCACACAGGAGGACAAGTTACTTCAGAATACTGAGGTAAAGCACTGCCTCCTCCTCCTCTCTGCTCTGCCTGTCAGGGATTATGATCCTGAATACAGCTGATAAGATGTTCAGCTGAATCTCTTGGGAAGGGAGTTCATGAGTAGACATGAAGTACAGAGAGGAGGTGGGGACGTGGCTAGCGAGCTCCAGCTCTTGTATGCAGTCTCCATTAGCACAGTCTGTCCTCTTTGTACTTCATGTCTCCTCATGGACTCCATTCCTACAGAGATTCAGCTGAAGATCTTATCAGCTGTATTCAGGATCATAATCCCTGACAAGCAGAGCAGATAGGAGGATGAGGCAGGTCTTTAGCTTAGTGTTCTGAAGTAACTTGTTCTGCTGAGTGATTAGGACAGGTTTTGCGTGTACTAATAGGACAGCGGCCATTTTATTTCTACTAATGATTGCTCCCCAGACAAAACAAGCCATTATAACTAATAAAAGATATTTGGGAATGCATTTACAATAAAGTAATATTCAAGTATTTTAATTTTCTTAATTCCAGGAGAACTACTTTAACAGATTATGTAATTTATACAGTATAGGGAACTCCGTAAAAAATAATAATAATGCAATTAAATTACTGTTCTTTCTTATGCTAACACTCCAACATTTTTTTAAAGTTCTACAATACATTAGTTGTAGTTGTATATATGTAGTTGTATGTACCCCAAATTATGCAGTTAAAAATACAAATTGTCCTGCAAAAAAACAAGCTGTTATGCATCTAGGGGAAAACAAAAATATATGGCCTCTGAACTGTGAAGATGAAAAAGTGAGAAAAAATTGACGTGTCAGTAATTAGGTCACATCTTAGTGTAGCTCATCTGAAGAGCCGAAATCCAAAAACTTCACCTAAATTTTATCTGGCCTCCATGCCTAGCTTTTGACATAAGGCACCCGTGTCTTTTTCGGCTTCACATAACATTCCAAGCTTAGATATCACATCATGTAGGGAAATGCAAAACCAACCTTCCATTAATCTCTATTTTAGGTTGCAGCCATATGGTCAGGTTTCTCCATGCAGTTTTAAAGCCAAACTCAGAAGTGGAGCATAAAAAGAGAGAACGTATAAAGGGGCGATACAACCTCTACTCTTTTTGAATTCACTCATGGCTTTGGCTTCTAAAACTGCAGGCAGAAACCTTACCATGTGGCCATACGCTTAGAGTTTTTGGGTACTGCAGATAATTTCACCCTGGTAAAAACCTTATATAAATGTACATTGCAGTTGCAGACACAAGCATAGCTTAAAGGGGGTATCTGGCATAACTTTAGTGTACTCTGTCAGAACTGTCTGTACCGTTTTATCTGTCTCTGCTCTGTGCCTAAACTGTGTACTATACTGATTTCTATCTGTACTACCTATACTCCATGTACTATACTGCTCTCTGCCTGTACTACATGTACTTCACTGTTCTATCATAAAAGGCACTCCATGCCCCTGCCACCCCACTATACGGGGCGGGCATGGGCGCTTGATCACTCACCCAGCTTTTGTCCTTCCAGCAGTGGGGACAGCCGTCTGAGTCCTTTGTCCCCCACTGCAGACTGTCTTCCTGTCTTCACTGGGCAAAAGTGCGCTCCTCGACTCTTAAAGAGCCAGTCCACTCTACTTAGATTGTGAGCCCTATTGAGGGCAGCTTGATGCTAAAGTCTAAAGTTCATCAGAATATAGCAGGTCTATATAAGTGTGGAACTTAAATACACTCTCTCATCTTTGCCATCCAATAGCTGGATAGCTGTCTATACTCAAGCCAATCTTTCCCAAGGGAGAGGTGCCTGAGATTAGGTTCCTACCTTGCTAGTCTTACGAGTGAAGGTGTGTTATTCTAATCATCTGCCCGTGTACCATACTTCTGCCTGTTACTGACCTTAGCCTGTCTATCATTCTGACCCTTTTTAGGCCTGCCTCACAGAATCACACAAACTCTGCCTGGCCTCATCTTTCCCTATTTCCTGACTATGATTATTGCCTGATCCCTTCTCACCAGTGTATCTGACCCCCATGGGTCAGCTGAGAACTACACCAGGACTATTCCAAGAGGTAGTGACCTAGTGGTTCCCCTGCAGTGAAGTCTAGATCCCTGTATATGGGTTAAAGGGTGAAAACCAGGGGACTACCAGTACTCAAAGTCAAAGCTCTTAGTTGGCACAGTTGTTAGTTGTTCCACAACCATTGCCCTTTACAACAAGTGCAAGTGATGGCTCCTACTGGCTCACTCGTAAAAGGTCTACCTGAAATATTTAAAGACCTTTCTCAGCAGCGTGAATGGCAGGAGAAAATACTGGGGCTGCTCTGGCCCAGATTACTTTGTGCTAAACTTATTGCCCACTATCCAAGCGAATGACATGGTTTGACCAAGCAAAGTCAGTTGGACCTGCTCACCGCAGTACAAATTGCAGCATAAATGCCCAGGGTACATTCGCCAGTTAAAGATTTTACTGAGAGAGACTTTAGCAAGAAAGTGTATACAAGGGCCATAAAATATATCCTTGCCAAAAGGTATACATTGCTGTCCGGGAAAGGAGCGGCACTATGCACAGATGAGACTACTTCCCTGTTGTTGGATATACTACAACTCCCATAATAAAGAGAGAATTTTCTTCTTTTTTTAGACTGGCCTGGTTACTGTTACATCACAACATGCTGGCTTTTACACACCACTTAATATTAACGGCACCCCATGCATACATCAGACAGGGACCCCAACGACAGAAGGTGCCCAGATGGAAGAAAGGGCGCACACTCCTCTCACTGGACCGGCCCAGGGAGCAAAGGCCGGAGGGAAACCACTGTGACACTAATCTTGCAGTCAGAACTACTACCACTCTTATCCTCTGCTCTGGCTTCTCAAGGGCTTACTGCACTCCCTGAAACCCTCTTTATGTCATCCTCCCCTTCAGGCTTCTCTCTAGTCCAGCCTTACTTTACTGCTCTTAAATTGTGCTACTTGTACTATACTCTCTGCTTGTACTACATGTACTGTACTGACATATACCAAAGGACTCTACTGCTCCACTCCGCCTCCAGTACATATGCTGTATCCCTATCTATCGGTACAACATGTACTGTACCATTACTGATGAGTGGCAGGGGTCATATTCGAATTTGTGATATTTCGCAAATATTTTGTGGAATATTCGTCATATATTCTTTTTTTTTTACGCGGAAATCGAATATGCGAATATTGCGTGCTCAAAACAGGCGTGGGTCAAAAATGAATATATAGTACTGTAGAATGTAGTTCTATATATTCGTTTTTTAGAATATTCGTCATTTTCTTCCATCTGAAGTGAACACATGATTGCTCCCTGCTTCTTGCTTGTGGGCCAATGATGTCATTCGCCCACAAGCAAGAAGCAGGGAGGAATCATGTGTTCAGATAGAAAAAAATGCAGAATATTCGTCATTACGACTATATAGCACTATATTCTAAATATTCGCAAATTCTCGAAGTGCTGATATCCGAGATTAAAATTCGTTATTCGTATATTCGCGCTCAACACTATGTACCACTGCTTACCTGTAGTTCATAAATTATGCAGATTTATGCCTATGTTACCTGCACTGTATTGCTCACTACCAGTACTGCATGTACTGTACTAATTTCTACTGTACTGTCTCAGTTTTTGCTTTGTATTTGACTGAAATTAAACAGACTTCCAATATTCTCATAGATCCACCAGTATGAGAGTACACTGAATAGTTACACTGAGCGTCTGGCTAACCTGACCAAACGTGTGGAGGAGATGGAGACTGGAGGTCTCTCATACACTGAGCTGGAGTTTGAGCTGCTGAAGTTGGAGATCAGAGAAATGGAGGCTTTGATACTGCAGCTGAAATCTTCAATAGACGGTACTAATGTTCTAGTGGAAGCTTTGTACCTGGAGGTAAGACAAAGCCTACCATTTATTTCTTTATTATGAATTGTGATTAGATATGCTCACAAGCAACCAGATGGATTCCTCAGTAACTTATTCTTGTAATCTTATAATTAACGTTTTCCATAGACCAACCCGCCATTTTGTCATTATGTTGTTTTAGATCCGCAACATTTCCATCATGGTGAACCAGCTGGAGGTCTACGACAAGAATAATGTCATGGTAATCAGAAGAGAAATTGCAGCACTGAAGAAACGCCTTGAAGATTGTGAAAAGAACCAGACAACAAAGCCAACACCTTACCCTCCAGTTCCTCCAATGTATAATGGTATGTCAAAACAAAATTTTCTTGGTTAAATGTCTTCAATCACCAGGACAAAACATAAAACTGTTTCCCTAGGAAAAACAAGCCACCCTGAGATGCCTCCCAAATAAGTCTTCCTGTATAAATGATAATTTATGAACTTTTTGGAGTTATCGTGACTAATTACTGCATGGTCCACCGTGATGTACCTTCTACAATATGTCTGCCTTACGGTGTGCCTTCAGAGCCCAAATAATGCAGTGACACAGTGTATCATACAGTGCCAACACAACATTGCCCAATCAATGAATTATGGAATTAACCCAGTGCTGCTGCCTTCTGATAGTTTCAGACATAAAGTATTGGGATCAAGGATGCAAGCTCCACTTGTCCAAGTCATCAAAGCTAGTGTTGCTCCTTTCAGTAGTGATAAATGATATGCCCTGTGTGATATCACCAATCACAGGGCAAAAGCACTGGGCCATGAGTAGCAATCCATCCAGGGGTTTAGCTATTGTGGAAGCAGGGGAAGAGGTTGCTACGATGCCCAAACTTCAGAAGGGGCCCACCCCAGAGGACTGAAGCATTTTATAGTCAGGGTCCTCTCAACAGTATTATACAATGACATTATATACAGTGGCACTATATAAAGTAACATGACATATAGTATATAAGTGTCGGAAACGAACAGAGCGACTGCCCGTCCTGCTCTGAGAGAGCTATCTTGCCTAGCTGCAGGAGTAAGGGTTGCTAGGGGTTGGGGGCCGGGATTGGACTGGCCAACAGAGGAACAGGTTAATCCCCCAGTGGGCCCCTGAGCAAGGTGGGACCCTAGTCTCCCAACCACTGCACAAGTGGCACATAACACATTAGATTTACTGCACTACATACATATATTCAATGTACATCACCTCCACCAGCCTATGTTCATATAAAAAACTTGTTAGATTAATTATTATATTTGAATATATCCGTATGGTGGGCCCCCCAAATAAATTTTACTGGTGGGCCCTAGGTAACCCAATCTGACACTGTTGGGGGGCCCATTCAAAAATTTGCTGTGGGGCCCAGTCAGTTCTAGTTAAGCCACTGGATCCATCCTTAGCCTGTTTTCCTATGCCTGCTTTATTGCCACATCTATAAAGCCTTCTTTGAGGGCAGCATAAAGTAGAGGCAGGTACACCAAATTCAGGTCCGTTATGTCTACCTGTGGTATAGCTTTTGTGACACCTACAGCACTGTGAGGAAGGAGTCCTCTGTATTGATGAGATGAAGGCTTTCCCCACCCTCCAACTGCTCAATTGACAGCTTTCTCCTTATTAGTGGACATAGGGATAAAGCTGCTAATTAATCAGTGGCTGGAGGATGGAGGTGGTATTCCACAGCTGATGAATATTAAGTATTCCTTGTAGATTGGAATGAGTATTACAATGAATAAAGCCTAAATTTTCCAAAAGCTGCACCACAGGATGACGTGGAAGACACAGCCCTGACTTTAGTGTCCCTGCCAATACCTTATGGCAGCAAAAAATATAGTAACTGGGCACCTTTGCATCCAGTTGCCATAAAAAACCTCTCTATAAGGGCAGGTTAATACAGATACCGGTGAGCAGCCTATACCAGGCGTATATAAATATCACAGATCAAAGGTGCAAAGACATCACCGAAAGGGAAGCCAGTTTCTTTTAACAGAGCATCCTTGTAGGTAGACTTACTTCTCCAGTCAATGTTCAGAGAGCCCCTTGAGGAGCATTGGATTGGAGTGATAGTGGCCCCCAACTAGAAGATTTATCACATTGATCTCCCCCGGGCAGTAGCTCCCTAGGGCCGGTGCAGTGAAAAGGAGGGTACAGCTGAAATCTGCAGCGAGAAGTAAAGCATACGAATGACAACATGGCTCAACCTAAGAGAAGCACTCACTGTGTGAAAAGGGTGACCCCACAAATTGTCCTAAACCCAAAGCATACACCACCAGACACACTATAACACATATTAAAGGGCTGTTCCCTAATTTCCGGACCTCTCCGGATGGCAGGACCCACATTGTTGATCATACTTACCTGATCCCCAGCACTAGATCCCGGCTCGTTCTATGGTGCCTTAGTGTAAACTTCCTGTTTGATGCCGCTGCAGCCAATCACTGGCCCTTGCTCTCCTTACATCATGTCAAATGGTCACATGACTCAAGGGAAGCAGATCACCGGTGAAGGCCAGTGATTGTCTGCCGCAGCATCAGACTGGATGTTTACCTGGAGGGACCTAAGGCAGGCAGCGGATCTGGGACACAGCACAGGAGATCAGGTAAGTCTCAACAGTCTGAGAGGTCTGCTAATTAGTGCACTGTCAAGAATATGGTTAAGCAAATCGGTTTTGGATTGCCGTATTCTTTTAAAAACTTTGTTAAAAATATTGGCTCTGTCCTACTGTAAAAAGTATGGCCTCCGCAGAGGTCTTTCTGAAGCTTCAGCAAATATCGCAAGACTTACTTCGCCTCTATCATGTGTCACTTTGTTTATTCACATAAATTACTGTATCATAATACTAAGCCGAACTCGGCTTCGTGCCTCATTTACAAAGCCAAGTTCAGCTTCGTATTTTGATACACTAATTTATGTGAATAAACAAAGTGACTTGATAGAGGTGAGACGAAGTAAGTCTCGCAATATTTGCTAAAATATCGGAAAGACCTCCGCAGAGGCAATGGATTTTAAAGTAGGACAGAGTCCATATTCTTAACGAAGTTTTTAAAAGAATCGGGTTGGGATACAGCAACCGAACCCAATTCGCTCAACCCTAGTCATGAAAATTGGTCATGTGATGCAGCAGTCACATGTTCTCTTGTCGATGGATGTTGATCTCAGCGTGGCAAGTAAAGGAAGAGCCATCCTGGAGCATTGCACAGCTAACCCACTGACGAGGACCAGCATGATCTCCACTGCGGGCTGGCCACTCTGGGAGGTCTGTCTTACTCTTGGGTAACCCCTTTAAGTGCCCCCATACACTGTGATTTCCCCTTATCTCTAAACTGAATACTTATTTAAGCCACATTCCCACAATGAATGGTGCAGAGTTGGACTGCATTGGCCTCCGGTCTGCACTGCCTGTGGCTCGGCTCAGCAGGCGTGATAACATCACTGTGTCCTGCTTCACCATTGTATTCAACTGTACTTGTATACCGCTGAAGTTAGGACATGCGGACATGTTAAGCTATATTTACATAGCCCTTATGCCCTCTGCAAGGCTTTTTTTTTTAAGGTATATTTTTGAATACCAGAAAGAGTTATTCAGACTATACTGTGACCACTTTGGTACCTTTGGACTCAGTTTGACCTACTTTCTGCATTTTTGCCGGACAGAATAGTGTGGTTGCTATCTTCAATTAGCTAGTTACTCTTATTGTTCACAAATATAGTTATAACCACGCCACATGCACCGCTGACCTCTGAGTGCCGACCGAAACCCTCTTTGTATCACTGTTGACTGAGAGGAACTGAAAACAGGTCAAACGGAGTCCAAACAGGAATCCTTTTAACTCTGGTTAGTCTACTAAAGTCAATATACCCATCGCTGTATACGTCTGAATACCATTTTTGGGTATTCAGATGAATACACCCCTGATGGAAAGCCTTGAGAAGGCCTCAAGCACTATGGGAATGCCGCCTTACTTGTGTTGTGTGGCCACAAATACATTTGCTTTTCTTATTGTGCAGGTACCTGTCAACATGGATCGATTAGTGGTATCAGTAAACCATTTGTAGTGCAACTGAACTATCTAGGATCGAGCTACAGATATGGAGGATGGGGAAGAGATTCACTAGCAGGAGCTGATCAGGATGTTCACTGGGTGGCTCCTCTCAGTACAAATGAACGGGCAATGACCACTTTACGTACCTACATTACATACAGCGATCTTCTGATCTATAAATATTCCCTTGATAGAAGCTTCCCAAGTGGAAGTTATGGACAAGGTGGTGGAATGATCATGTTTAATAAAACAATGTACTTTAATTGCTACAACAGTAAAAGCATATGCAGATACAATCCACAGACCAATAAAGTGGAACTCTCAGTAACTCTCCCTAATGCTGCTTACAACAATCAGTTCTCCTACTCATCCTCAGCGTACCAAGACATTGACATGGCCGGTGATGAAGAAGACCTATGGGCAATTTATTCAACTGTAGCAAATGCTGGAAACATTGTTATCAGTAAAATAGATCCAATATCTCTTGCAGTAAAACAGACCTGGACCACTGGCCAGTACAAACCAGCAGTCACCAACGCATTCATGGTGTGTGGTGTCTTGTACGCTACTAGAGCCATCAGCACAAAACAAGAAGAGATATTTTACATGTATGATACCAAAACTGAGAAGGAAGGGTATTTTAGTATTCCCTTGGAAAAACCAATGGCTATTGTGCAGAGTTTGTCCTATAATCCCAATGATCATAATCTCTACATGTACAATGATGGCTACTTAGTCAACTATGCCCTCACTTTTAACAATCCTCAGAAAGATAAAACCGAAATATAACCCTATGAGTCCACATCGCCACAGAGTGTTCATAACAGAGTAGGTTTTCCATATCTCCCACTAGGACAACAATGAAACCATCAAGTGCCCCTTATGATCCAGTGAAACCAGGACGATGGCCAATCCTGTCCTAATTGTACAAAATCAACAAATATTCCTATTAGAATCAACAAACCCTAAATGTGTCTCCATGGTAACAGACAACAGACCCTGCGTAGTCTGATCCTGCAGTGATAATTCCTTCTAGCTGCCCCCTATTTCTTGCTGATCCACCAAATGTATGTTTGAATCATGAACAGCAAGGTACAGCGAGAACTGAATATCACTGAAGGATCAGACCGCACAAGATTTGTCAGTCTGTTAGCAAGGATTGTGGCTGTATACAAAAAAAGGTAGGATATTTTTAATTAAGATTTGCAAAGCTGCTTTATTTTTTTTTATTTTTAATGTATTGGAGGAGAAAAAAAAAATGAAATGCAGGTGGGCATAGCCTTTAAGATTGTCCTTGGAAAGATAGGATTTCTGCCTGAATGAACACTGAATTATGAATCTTATGATTATTTTTTCATCTGTCCTTAAAGCTTAACGTTTAACATTCAAATTGTGAGTTTGCCTTTCAACATTTTTTAATTTTTTACATGGAATTAATTTACAGAAGCATTTGCAAAGTCACTTTGCAGCTACTTTACAGATCCTAAATTGCAATTTGTAATTCTACACACTGTAGATACCAAATCTCCAAGGATAACCTACGTGCCTTCAAAGAGTTTGCACTGGTCACTTGCATTCTAGAAAGTATCTGCATCACTATAGTTAACGTTCAGTAATGTGGAATCTGGAAAACTAGATGTCCCATAGCATCATGGGGGCATAACACGGCTTATAGGGAATGTATCTGACCATACTCTTATTGTTTCCAAGCGACCCAGCAGAACTGTGAATGCAGTCCTGGACTAAAATAGAGAACAAGATAGGAATGCAGGATTTTAAAAGGGAATTCTGCCATCCCAATGGTAACCACTTTGTGCATAAATTACATCAAACATTTTTAAAAAGGGAGTGGCCGCATTTAGAGGGAAATCACTGCATTGAGATATTAACAGTCTCCATTGAATTCATATTGAGTAAATATGCCATAGATGAAGGCAGAAATAATTCTACGAATTTGTAGGGTTTTCTTTAAAGGCTATGTACACTTTCAGGGGCAATTTTTATTAAATAATTGCATTGTAGTCATTTTGAGCTAAAAATATATTTTTTTAAATTGGTCTTTATTAAAAATATGGAGCCCTTTTTCTGTACAGAGTTGAGTTGCTCTAATATTACCCTTTGGATTTTCTGTCTTTTCCGTCACACCAGGAGCTGACAAACTCCTTATATCTGCTCTATGAAATTATAAACACTCATTATAGCTCAGTTATTATGTTAATGATAAGAATCTGGCTTAAATATGTGTTTATGGGGCACAAAGTCAAAGTACCAGTCACACAGCTATAAAAACAGTTAACCCATTGTGACAGAACAGCTCAATATTTTTAATAAATGGCAATTGAAAAAATGATTTTTAGCCAGTTATGAGTAACATGCAATCATAAAAAAATTGCCTCCGAAGGTGTACATAGCCTTTAGACTGTCAGTGGAGGTTTCCAGGTAGTAGGATATTCCTGACAGTGCACCTCAATAATATTTTAGCAAAGTTTCTTAATTTTCCATGTATATCTATCTATAGACTCTAAAATGTGTTCGTATTAAGACAAACTCTTTCACACTATTTAACAGGGATAAATCAGGGTCTGTATATCTGCAAAAAATATTAGAATGTGTACTAATGCTAAGGTATTATACGCCTGTTTTCTTTAGAATTGTTTCAACTATAACATTCATTAAATAAAATCAGAAGTGTGCAAATGTGATGTGCCACTGTCCATTTATTACCTTCTCTTACTTCTTTCTGTATGCATTCAGTATATATACATTGCACACCATGATCTAAAACTATTGTGACCTACGTTTGGTGCAATCTATGCGTATTCTACAAATCAGTAGAATTAATTATTTTATCGATGATATTTATCATTTTGATCTTACAGCCCTAGTGAAGAGACATGCAAATACACATGGTTGGTGTAAATTATCAAATATAAATGTTTTAGTGAGAAAAACACTAAGTAACAATGCTAATTTCTGTGGGGCTGGCCAACCATCTAATATACATGGTGACCTCATGACTCTTCCCCCAATAGATTTTGGTGGATATATATTAGGTTGTTGGATTTCAACATGTCCAATCCTAAAATGAATGTTATGACCAGTGGGTGAGAACCAGTTGTCTCACATGACCAACTCCCTCTGAGAGTGATGTCTGAGTACACCCCTTGTTCTTCACATGATATTTCTGATGGTGAGGAGAGACTTTCCCGAGGGGTGTACCAGGTGCTACCTCAGAGGGGAACTGGAACACAAGGGGATCAGGATATGAGTGTGAACCCACTGGACTGACCTCCAGGTGACACAATACACCCAGTGGATGCTGGGAGGCCAGAGGCTGATCAGACGGAAGTGTAGTCAGGGTATGAAGGCAGAAGTCAGGGCAGGCAGCGAGTCCGTAAATGTAGACCAGGGTCCGGGCCAGTGGCAATCAGGCAAAGTCCATAAAACGTAATGCAAAGTCCAGTACACCGAATGAAAAGAAACACCAGAACACCTTAGCTCAAAAAGGAAACTAGACTAGCTAGGAACCTAATTGCTCAGGCAACTCCCAGTTGAATGAGGTGCCTTTAAATACACATTCCAGATCAGCCATAGGCTGTGGAAGATGGAGGGCTTGCGCATGCTGCCTTACAAAAGAAGGAGAGACACACTCTAACAAACCTTGTGCACACTCTAACAAACAGTACAGAACTCAGAGCCAGGGCATAAGCTCCACTCAGAGCTAGAAGAAAGATGCCAGAGACTACATATCTGCACCTGTACTATCAAGGATAAGGAATCTCTGGCACGGGGCATAGATACAACAGTTAAGCTACCAGCTGCCTGCACTTGTCAACATGGCTCGCTGCAGCAGGAGAAAGTGAAGGAGTCCAACGCCCGTGTCTGCATGTAGGGGCAGCAGCTCAGGCACAGAACGCTGGGCTAACACCCGATAAACAAGCGCTTCATTCATCAGGTGATCAGTTGCATCTTTAGACAGACAGATTATCCAAAACAAGCGTTTGTAGGACATTCATCCCTGAGAATCTGCCAGATATGTGGATAAAACTCCTCCACCAGGAAACCCCTCAAGTCCATCTTAAGTTTTTAGTATAAAATGTCTGTGTCACGGCTGAGGATGGGGAAAACCCTCAGCCGTGCGATGACGGAAGATGTTAAATGGCTGCTCGGCCAGGATGACAGAATTAGGGAGCAGGTCACCTCCTAACGCATCCCTAATACGACCTTAACTCCTAGCTGCATGAGCCAACCTTGAAGGTAGGAGGGCCCATGCTCAGGAACCTCGGATCCCTACTCACCCTCCGCCGATCCCTGAACTAGGAGCAGGGTAAGACGACCTGTTCCTTCTGAATACGGAGGAACAGGAGTCTCACTGGCCAAGCTGCAAGGAAGAGGGGAACACAAACAGACCTATGGATATGACAGGTGAACTGCACTAGTTCCAGCCACCTGCCACAGCCTTGCTGACTGGATCCCTGTGCTGGCAAGCTGATGTCCACACAATACAAAATGAACACAGCACACACACATCCACACACAGGAACCCAGATCCATAGCTGCACCAAATAACAAAGGAAAACATCAACTGAACATCACATAAACTTATGACCACAAGGGTGGCCCCCACTGGCAGATGGAATTACCAGGAGGATGTCTCCAGCAAAGCATGGCTGAAGAACCCCTCAGCTTCAGATCTCCAAAGAGGCTTTATAGCCCAAAGTGGCCACACCCACACAGACACACACAGGAGAGGGAATTAACCCTTCCAACACTAACCAGGGAAGTGAAACCACTTAAAGGGGAAGTGTCCAAATGAACATCACACTGCAGCTGTTACCGCAGGCAATGACATGCGTGGCAACCATGTCCTGGGAGTCAGCCAAAAGGCCGAGACACTGCCACCACATGTACACCATACCAAACGTTGCCACGGGCAGCCACAGTGAAGGGAAGTGTCACAGTGCACACCTAACATAACACCTAGTGCACACCAGACATACAAAGTGCATAACATACACACACACCCAACCAGGAGTTACCGCATGCACTTGACAGGAAGCTGCACAGCAACAGCTCAGGCTGCTATACTGCCAAGTACAACCATGTTACCAGCGGCAACCACACGTGAGGCAACATACAGCAGCCCTCACCATGTGGTTGACAATAAAACCAAACCGCAGGCAACTGCATGCGGATCCTGAGTCACGAACATGACCATGGTCGTGACAGTCTGTGGCAAATCAAAGCAAACCATGATGAATGAATGAATGAATGAATGAATAACTTATATAGTGCTACAATTGCGAAATAAATCGCCTCAAGGCGCTTTTGCAGCCCTTGACCGCCTGTGCTTTCAGAAGCGGTTGGTCTTGAGCTTCTTCCTGAAGGCTAGATGGTTTTCTTCTGAGCGGATCTCCGCAGGTAAGTGTTCCATAGCCGGGGTCCTTGGACTGCGAACCTTCGTTCGCCTTTTGATTTGTAGCGGGTCTTGGGGATATGGAGGAGGTTCTGGTTAGCTGACTGGAGGGGGCGACCTGGGGTGTAGTGCTTTATTTTTTCGCAGAGGTATTGGGGTGCTTTCCCTTGTGTACATTTATGGGTGAGGCAGAGGGTCTTGAATTTGATCCGATCCTTCACGGGTAGCCAATGGAGGGTCTTCAAGGACAAAGTAATAGATTCCCAGTTTTTTTTTCCAGTTATCAGTCTGGCGGCTGTGTTCTGGACAACTTGTAAACGTGAAATTTGATATTTAGGAAGTCCTAGATAGAGGGAGTTTGTGTAGTCCAGTCGGGAATTGATGGTTATTCCAACTACTGCTGCTGCGTCTCCTTCAGGGATGAAGGGAATGAGTCTGCGCAGCAGGCAAAGAAGATGATGGGATCCACTGACTACTGATCCTATTTGTGCATCCATTGTCATGTCTGAGTCAAAGATGACTCTGTAATAGTGCTGTGTTAAGGGTGATGAGTGTGCCTTCAGTGGTGCAATTTTGTGTTAGCGCATCTATTTTGTTAGATAGTGTGGTTTTGAAAAGTTGTGAGTATAATTTATTTTGTGATCTTGTCCAGTGTGTATTTTTTTAAGTGTGTTGGTTTTTGGCAAATTGTGTCAGTGGTTATTTTGAATTTGATGGCATGGTGGTCCGTCCATGGCAGTGGCATGTTGTCCAGTATGTTGATGTCGATATTTTGTTTGAAGATGAGGTCAAGAGTGTGGCCCGAAACATGTGTGGGAGCCCTTATCAGTTGTTGCAGACCTAGTGTTTCCAGTTGGCTGATGCAGACAGTGGTGATGGGGTCCTGGGAGGAGTTGGCCCAGAGGTTGAAGTTCCCGAGTAGCAGGAGGTTTTTGGTTTTCAAAGTGAGTGAAGAGATGAATTCCGTGAGGGATGTGAGGAGGTGTGTCTTGGGTCCCGGTGGTCTGTAGCATAGTAATATGTGGATGGTGTCCTGGGGTGTTGTTTGGAGTTGAAGTGTGAGTGTTTCCATAAATGGCAATGTGCTCTGTACAGTTGGTTTGGTGAGAATAAGATAGGATTTATAAATCACCGCTAGGCCGCCTCCCCTTTGACCGACTCTGTGCTCAGTTAGGATGGAGTAGTTCTTCGGCACTAGTTCTTCTAAGATGGTGTTACAGTCCGGCGTTAGCCAGCTTTCTGTGATAAAGAGACAGTCCGTGTTGTGTTGAGTGATAAAGTCGTGGATTTTGTGTTTGTGCTTCACTGCTGATCTGGTATTAATTAGGGCGCATGACAGGTGTTGTGCTGGAAGTGGTATGGTCCTGTTTTGGATCGGTAATTTCAGGTTAGTTCTTAGAAGTTGTTCTTTCCGTAGTATTGTTTGGGAAGTGGTTGGAAGTGGTGTGGCGGTATTCCTTAGACTGAGGACGGTGCTAGATGAGTATTTGATGGTGTACATGATGGGTGAGCGCTCTGGAGCGCGTGCCACCAGCCGGAGAACACCCGCAGGGCCGCCGCCGTACAGACCGCACACCAACAGGCGCCTCCCCGCAGACCACCACAAACACCCGGCAAGAAGCGCACAGCGCCACAAAAGAAAAACCCTCCACCCACCGCAAACGTATAGCAATATATGAGCAGTATGGTTATAAAACTAATTAATAATTATAAAATCAAACAATGTGGCTATAGTAGTCACGGTCCTTCCTTAAGATTAAATTTAAAATTCGAAATAAAAATTTAAGCTGCGGAGCTCTCGAAGCCTACAATGTAATATCATAAAAACTGTTCCGTAAATACTCAATAAAAATGTTCTAAAAGGTGAGGTTGATATACTTGATCAATGAGATGCTGTTTCAAATGTCAGGTCAGCTGATATACTGTAGAAAACCTGTGATGATGCTATGGTTTAACAGTTTTTTAGTTTTTTTTTAGATATGGATTAACAGATGAAAAGTTTGGCAAGACATGTATCATAGCCATATAATATTCACTATGTAAACAATGTTCATCACAAGCTCTATGTACAATAGCAGATAACCTGGACCCTATGTGGTTGGGTTTTTCAGCTCCACACAAGCAATAAGGCAGTGATATTAAAGGGGTTATCCCACGATTAATGTAAAAATGAAAATCAGACATCATATAGTACATGATAATCTCTTTCTAAAAAAGCTAGAACCAGCCCTGTACCTCACATGGAACCAGAGATCTCCCCATTCATTGCTCTACTAGATTTAAAATAAACTAATAGCTCAAGTGGAGTGTCTTTTCTGCTGGAGTTCTCGCCCTATCACAGCTCAGGAGGCTGTTGAAGGATGAAACTGAGCATGTGCGACCATCTCAGTGAGCAGGACAAAGAAATAAGAAAAAGAACAGCAGGTGTCGCTGTACAGATGCATTGCATTGAAAAACTTAATGGCTATACAATTTTTTTTAACTACATGCAATTACAAAAGTATTCAGATCCAGGTGCTGGTCTGTAGAATATTTTTCTTTGGACAACCCCTATAATGCTGACCCCCAGGTGTTATCCTTGAGCACATTGTGAACTCGAAATCATAGATATCCCACAGAATGGAGGACACTATCTCTCAGGCTATAGTATGTCCCTTAAAATGGAGGATGTTCTCTCTTATTCTACCTTAGATAAAATATATAATAGTATTCTCGATAAAACTGAGAATACTCTATTTCCCAATGTACCCCAGATAAAATGGAAGATGCTCTCTCACAGTCTATCTGAGATAAAATGTCACGATCCCGGAAAGAATTATGGAGGGATCCTCATGGGATTATAATCATCCCAGAGATTTTACACTTAGGGTTTTTTGGCGGTAATTTTCCCGCCAAGAATGTGAGGTATTTGGGCTAAAAATAGTAAGGTTACTGGGCAGAGTGGCAGAGGTCATTCATTGGGTTGGGGAGGGACCTATTAAATTCAGTTGCTGGGCAGAACGGAATAGGGATGCCCAGCAACAAGTATGGGATTGGGTGGGAGCTTCGGGCTGAGACCCGGTTAGCCGTGCGCTGTCAGACGAGTACCTGTGGAAGGATTGCTGCCCCGCCAGCCCTTCCCCCTTTTTATTTTTTTATTTTATTTTATTATTTGTCACGGCTGCTTTGTTAGAAGGAGGGTAAAAGTCGCTCACTGATAAGGTGAGCGGACGAGTTGAGTCAGTAGTTTAGGCCGACCTTATGGCTGGTCTAATTATTAGTTTGTTAATAAGATATTGATGATGATTTAATTCATTGATGATTTATTTATGTGTATTTTTATTGGGTTAAGCTATTGGTTAGTTGGTTATAGGGTTTGGGTATGATTTATAATCCCATAAAACATGCTCTGCCTGTCTACCTCAGATAAAATGGAGGATGCACCCTTTTTCTAAGTCTACCTCAGATGAAATAGAGGATGCTTTATCTCTCTCTCAGTCTACCTCAGATAAAATAAGACTTTTACCTCACTTCTCCAGCTCCTTCTAGCTCCTGTGGCTTTGGAAACTTCAATTACTAAAGTGAGGTATGAGGAAAGTATCCTATAACACATTTTATACTTCAGGATCCTCTGACACATTTCCACTTATTTGATCTAATCCAGGAGTACTTTCTTCATTTATTTAGGTGAATAAATTGATTTATTTAATAAATGATTTATAAAATGGAGGAGGTTCTTTCTCTCTCTCTTTCAGTCTACCTAAGATTAAATAGAGGATTCTCCCGCTCTCTCAGTCTACCTTAGATGATAATAATCCAGCCAATTCCTCATGGTTATTCTGACAGGGGGTAAATGCTTCGAAGATCTACAACTGATCGGTCAATATTTTCAAGAAGACATCAATTTAGGTGTTCCCGTTAATGGGGCAGTCTTCTTACAAGGTACCCTGAGATCAGTGAATGATCCCTCATCAATTTCTCTCTGAATTTATAAAAAAGCCATGTTAGGTACAGTACTCTAATGTCCTCCGGTCCCACCCCCGATATCTGATACTGTCTTTTGTACTTATGGGTCAAGAAATTGCACGATTAGTTTATGTACTAACAAATTAAGGTGTTTGACTTGAAAGGCTTCCCCGCACTGAGATCGGGAAAGCCGTTAATTCACTGAGGCAACCTCCGGTCTTCTGAAGGACCACTGCTATAGTTTCTGTAGCAGGACACCATAGGAACCTGTTGAATGTCCCATGAACTACAACGGTAATTCACTGCAGTCTATGGAACAGGTGATCTAATGATTGCACATTCAATTAATATAAATAAATAAAAATTAAAAAATACTCTTCCTACTACATTGTATGCTATATAAAATGTTGCCATTAGAAAGTGCAACTTGTTCCACAAAAAATAAGCTCTCATACGGCTTTGTGAATGGAAAAACAAAAAATTATGGCTCTGGGAAGGCAAGGAGAAAAAAACTAAAATTTTAAATTGCCAGGTCATGAAAGGTTTACTATCTGCATTTCTGCAGAACAAAGCATGTTCAGATAAATTGATAATATCTAATTAGTCCACAGTGGAAAGTTTATACTTTATTAATTGCCTTGCTTTTCATTTGCAAAATGTAATTGTTTGTTGTGTACAACTAAATAATAGTGATGGACGAACATCGGCCGGGACGATTCGCGAACGCGTGTTCGCGATCAAATGTTCGCGAACCGCGCGTTCGCTGCGGCTCCAATTCACTGTAATGGCAGGCGAACCTGAAAAACCTTAAGGTCATATTTGCAGCCAGCAAACACTTACTAGAAGTACACAAATAGTCCCACAACATGGACAGTGATATACCAGAGGGGGATCAATGGCAAAAAAATCCTACAAAAAATATGTATTTTAATCAGGTGCCATTTTTATGCGTCTTAAAGGGAAACTCTCAAAAATGTGCCCTGCTGGAGCCTAGAAAATTAGTAATTTCCTATCGGTTTGATGAATACAAATGTGCAGCACTCCACGTTTTTGTATCCTGCAGAGTCCATTAAAAAAATGCATACAGTAACGTAAATTTTTCTACCATGGAACTGTATGGTGAACGGACACCACTGTGAAATTCATTCTAATCGGGTCAAAGAGATGAGTGAAAGATTATGCCCAGGAACAATGCTTACATGACTTTTGCATCTCTCTCTACAACACTCTGTAATGTATATAGTCAGTTATGCTGCTAATCCGTACAGATGTAGTAGGGTTAACACACAACCTCTTAACTCAAATTTCTTAACAAAAGACATTTTTTAAAAATAGCTTAACGCATTTAATTTCATTTAGTTTACATAACACGTCTCCTAAACATGTGTGTTAACTCTACCACATGCGTATTTCATCCCTTTAAAAATAATTACTTTACCCCTCCTTCTAATAAAAAAGTGACCGTGACAACTAAATCAACAGGGAGGGAGGGCGGGTTGGCAGCAGATCTTCAAAATGTAGCTTAGCAGATAGTATAACGCTGGCAGCCACTAAAAATTATATACCCAACAATAACCCCTTATCTAATTTCCAAACTTTTGCTTGGTTTCCGTAAACGCCAATAACCCAGCCACAATACCCTATAGGGCACCTTCCTAACAAGTCCCCTGTTACCTCATCCTACCTTGTAACTTAGGCTAGTTTTACCCATCTGTAACACTGGTTTTGGCATGTTATTTAACACCAAAATGAGGCAAATACACCATGTGGTTAATCATAATCCCATGCAGATCCCTCCATATAGGAATTTCTGGATCTTTACCTTTGTTATGATTTATGAGTTGTTTGTCACAATTCTTAACATTCTGTGATTACAGGGGTTCCCGTTCCATCGGTCAGACACCGAAGATCCCAAAAGGATCTTAACGCGGTGGAGGTCTCCACGGATAAGGAAGAGTCGGAGGAGCAGGCGGAGGGAGAGCAGCCCGTACCCTCCAATAAAGTAGAGGCCCTCCCCCGCCTGATGTGGGCGAAATGTTGGAGGTAGAGTCTGAGCAGCCCGGACCCTCCCAGCCACAGGATTCCCTTCCCCCACCTCCAGAAGAGGAGGAGGATGTCTACACCCCCACCAGGAGGGTAAATATGTGCACACATTAATATAATTTGGTATACATAACATATTCACAAACATACCACGATCCCCCCACCACCCTGCATCTCCGGAGATGCAATGCACATGTGTAAGGAATCCGAACAATAGCAGCCCTTATGTCTGCCTGGTTAGCTGAGCAGCCTTTGCACCCCAGTTCCCAAGGAATTATGCCTGGGGGCCGGGTGTTTGTTGGTCCGTAATAGTACGCCCCTGTGTGTCAAGTCACGACCCGCTGCAGCGTACTATTATGGGCCGGTCGTGAATTGTTTAAAAGTGCCAACAATGAGGGGTCAACAGAAACTACATTACTAGAAAACAACAAAACTGCACCCTAACTCTATAAAATACCTAAAAAATATTAACTACCCAAAGAAATAACATTATATTCTATCCGAACTATCACTAAGCAAACAACACTATAATTTTATAACAAGACACGGAGGCTTCGTATTGCGCAATACTTTCTTTACTTCACTCCCAGCAGCAAAGAGTTAATATAAGAAATTAAGGACAAACCCTCAACTAACCCCTCCCCTAAACAGTCCATAAATAGGTCTTCCTCCCACATATCTTCCTCTTTCTTTGCTGCTCCCCAGCAGATGAGTACCCTTTTATTGTGCTTTATTATATGGTTTATTGCTAGGGATTTTTTATTCCTACAACCTTTAATCGTTTAGCTGTGTGATCTTGCCTTAGTTCTCATTGTTCATCATATGTTTCTGCCCTTATAGTTTTAGCACTTTCGTTTTATTATTTCCCCTTGCTCTTGTCAAGTTTTTCATCCGCTAGTTGAGCGCTGTTTTCGCTTCTCATTCACTCCCCCCCCCCTTTTTTCGCCTTGTGTTATCGCCGTACCTTGTCTGGTTCCGGCGCCATTGCTCCTGATCTCTTCAGCGTTCGCGCTTCTTGCCGTCCGAAATCTCGCGATATCGCGGGATTTCGGCGGCACTCACTGGAGGGGCGGGTCGCGCCCTGGCCGAGATTCTCGGCCGCCATCTTGCTTCACCCGTCGGCACATTCTATTGCTGGCGGTGAAGGCGGTTGCGGCCGCCATCTTTGTACACCCTTATTGATGAAGAGGCGTTTTCCTCTCCCTCTTCCTTTTCCGGTTTTCGCTCCTTGTGCGCCGCTCGTCGCCTGAGGCTGCCTGCTCCTACCTCTGCTGTTTCTCTCTCCTCTTGTCTGTCTGGTGTCCCACAGGAGTGACTAACTCCTATCATGTCTTTGCCCAGTGACGTCCCCTTGCCCCTGGTGGATCCCACCCCCAGCCCACCTACTGATTCGAACCCCAGACAAGCTGAGTCTCAGGTTCTGGACTTACATCACTCCATTTCGTCAGCTATTGCCAGCGCCATGGGTAATATGTCCAGTATCATTTCGCAATCAGTGTCTCAAGCGCTTAGAGCGCAGAACCCAGTCACCGCTCCCGCGGTTGCCACGGTTCCTAGTACCTCCAGAACTGTTGATGCAGATGGCTTAGTTCCATCAAGAGACGACGTGCCGAGGTCACGTAAACGAGCCTGCCCGCGCCAGGCGGAAAAAGCGCGTCACTGGAAATCCGCTCGGTCTCGCCCCGAGCCTAGTTCTGACTCTGAAATTGAGTCGAATGAGGAGGATTTGAGTGAGGATCTTTACGCCTCTGATACGGACCTGGAAGGGGTCCAAGTGGCTGATGATTTTACGGGTTTCTCCCCCCCTCCCCCTCCTTCTGGCCCAGGTCCGGAAGCTGGTACCTCGGGTCCTGACTCCCTTGTTGACCCGCAGGGTGAACCCCTGTTTGATCCCGACAGCCTACACCACCCCAGGTCGGCAGAATGGTTGCCCATTCCTCATGTGGCCCACTATTTGGAAAATAGAATTAGGAAGCCACTCTCAAAAGAGACTCGGAATAAGTTGAAGGCAGAATGCCCCCGGCCCCTAATACCGAATAAAGTGTGCGAGACACCTAATGTGGATCCCAAAATGATCCAGTTCCTTTCTAAGTCGGGCTTTAACCCCCGCAAAGGCCTTGACTCGGCCCTCCGGGCTTGTCAGGACAAGCTCCTAGACAGCCTAGGACCCCTGACAAAAATGTTTGAGATGGCTGAGACTGCCAGATCTGAGGGTTCGGCCATTGACCCAGAAGAACTAAGTGGCTGGGCACAACGTGCCATTTGTTTAATAGGGAATGTCAATTCCTCCCTCTCCATAGAACGAAGAAAGGCTCTTCTTATGAAGATCGAGCCCAAATTATCCAATATGGCTCTGACTGAGTCGGGCAAGGAGGCTCAGGGACTCCTTTTTGGAGATAATTTTATCAAAGATTTAGGGAAGTTTGTGGGAGCGTTTACCGCTCTTGACAAAGCGCAGAGCTCCATGCGCAGGGTTTTCCAGGGGCGTGTCTCTGGCAGGGCCGGCAGCTTCAGGGGCCGTCTGTCCGGCCGTGTCCATTTCCAGTCGCGCGGAAGCGCTCGAGGCCCCTACCATCAGCGTTCGTCCTTCCAGGACCAGAGGCAGCAGTCCTCCTCCTTCTTCCCTTCTAGAGGCCAATCCTACCGTCCAAGAGGATTCAGAGGCGCTGTTGGTTCCAGACGTCCGCTCGGTAAGTCCTCAAACTCTGGGGTTTTCTTCCAGCCATTGTATCGGGGGCAGACTCCGACATTTTTTGCCCGCCTGGAACCGTGTCACATCCGATCCGTGGGTGCTGGCCACGGTTCAGGGCTTCCAGATAGAGCTGGTGGTTGCGCAGTTATCGCTCCCAGAGCCTCATCCACTGGTCTTGGCGGACTCGGCCCGGTCTCTATTGGACCTGGAACTCCATTCCCTTTTGGTCAAAGGGGCGATAGAGAGAGCTCCTCCCCATTCGGTCGGGGTAATCAGCTCCATCTTTTTAGTAGAAAAGAAAGGAGGCCAATTTCGCCCAGTAATAAATTTACGGAACCTGAACAGATTTGTATGTTACCGCCATTTCAAAATGGAAGGGATTCATCTTCTCAGGGACCTTCTTCTTCCAGGGGACTGGTTAGCGAAATTGGACCTGAAGGATGCATACCTGACGGTGCCGGTTTCCCCCCAGTCCAGGCTTCTTCTGCAATTCCGCTGGCGGGGCCTCCTCTGGCAGTTCACGTGCCTACCGTTTGGCCTCTCATCAGCCCCTTGGTGTTTTACCAAGTTGATGAGACCAGTGGTAGCTTGGCTCCGCAGTCAGGGTGTTCGTCTTGTGATTTACTTAGACGACATCCTCTTCATGGCTCAGTCCCCATCCGAACTCCTGTCGCACCTACACTCGGCAATGTCCCTCATTACGGGTCTTGGTTTTGTCATCAACACCGAGAAGTCCTGTCTACAGCCTTCCAGGTCAGTAGAGTTTCTGGGTTTCGTTGTGGACTCCACCGAGCTATCCCTCTTCCTGCCACGGGCCAAGGTCAAATCCATACGGAAAGAGCTTTGTCACGCTCTGAGGCTCCCTCAGTTATCTCTTCGGCACTTGGCTCGCATCATCGGTCTCCTCTCCTCCTCCATCCAGGCGATTTTCCCGGCTCCTCTTCATTACAGAGCATTGCAGCGGCTGAAGATTGCCCACTTACAGACGGGGGCTTCATATGCGGATCTAGTGTCTCTGGATCGCGAGACGAGGGACGAACTGGCGTGGTGGATTTCCAACCTCGACGCATGGAACGGCAAAGCTCTCGTGGGGCCCCAACCCGATCTGATTGTGGAGTCGGATGCCAGCCTTCTCGGCTGGGGTGCATACTGCAATGGGGTCTCCACCGGAGGTCCCTGGTCAGGCAACGAGACTCATCTCCATATCAACGCTCTGGAACTTTTAGCAGGGTCCTTCGCCATACGCAGCTTCACCAGCGACAGGATATCGGCGTGCGTCAGACTCAGGATGGACAACGTGTCTGCTGTGCGTTATGTGAATGCCATGGGGGGCACCCATTCTTCGATACTGACCCATCTGGCGAAGGAGTTTTGGACCTTTTGCCTCGACAAAGGCTTCACGGTGGTCGCGGAGCATATTCCAGGGCTCCACAATACCTTCGCGGATTGGAGCTCTCGCCACTCGTCAGATTTCAGCGACTGGAGGTTAGATCCGACGGTGTTCTCCTCTATCTTGTCGATTTGGGGGCCCCTGTCGGTGGATCTCTTTGCCTCTCGATGGAACGCGCAGCTTCCGCGTTTTTACAGTTGGAGACCGGACCCCCTTTCGGAAGCTGTGGACGCCCTCCTACAGGATTGGTCGGGTCATCGAGCTTACGCTTTCCCTCCATTTGCTCTCATCCCGAGAGTACTGTCTCAGGTTCGGCGTCAACGGGCGGAAGTGATCCTGGTGGTTCCCTTTTGGCAGGCCCAGTCATGGTTTCCTCAACTCTTGGAACTCCTAGTGGAGGACCCACGGTTACTGCCATCGTTTCTGGATCTCCTTCGCGGTCCCCTGGACCAGCGTCACCCGCTGGTGTTGGACGGTTCTCTCACTCTCCTCGCGTGCAGGATATCGGGGATCAGTGGAGTGTCTCGGGCTTATCGAGAACGACTCATTTCCTTTTGGAGAGCGCATGGGCCCCCGGCACCCGACGGGCTTATCAGTCGGCCTGGAGGCGCTGGTCTAGTTGGTGCATGGGCCGGAGTCTGGATCCCTTTTCGGCACCTGTGACGGACATGCTCGAGTTCCTGTCGTCCCTTTTTGAGGAAGGTAAAGCCTATAGGTCCATTAACCTCTTCCGTTCCGCCATATCTTCTCGCCACCGGGGTTTTTCGGGCTGTCCGGCAGGTCAACACCCTTTGGTCTGTCGTCTTCTTAAGGGCTCTCGCCTTTCTCGTCCGCCTAGGCCTCGTTTCACCTCGTCCTGGGATGTTATGCTGGTCCTTCGTTTTTTCTCGGCCTGGCCTCTTAACTCGGATTTATCCCTTCGTCAACTTTCGGCCAAGCTGGTCACCCTTTTTTGCTTGATTTCCTGCAAAAGGGTCTCGGACGTGCGTGCCTTGGATTTCGATGCCTTGTCTTTTACTCCTGACGGGGTGTCCTTTAACATTTCTCGCCGCACCAAAACTAATATCCGGTCGGTTTCCTATCCGGCCTTTCCGGATAACAGTTCCCTTTGTCCGGTGCAATGTTTGCAGGAGTATTTAAGCCGCACGTCTTCCTTACGTGATCCGCTTTCCCCTCAACTCTTTGTGTCTTTCCGCAGGCCTTTTCGGCCGGTTGCTGCTGTCACCCTTTCTCGGTGGGTCAAGTGGATTTTGTCGCTGGCCGGCGTGGATACATCGATTTTCACGGCTCATTCGGTGAGGGGAGCTTCGGCTACCTCCATGACGGTTGCCGGGGCTCGCTTGGAGGATGTCCTTCGGTTGGCGGATTGGTCTAGGGCCTCAACGTTTAGGGAGTTCTACTTCCGACCACCGCCTCATGCCTTTTCTTCTGTAATGTCTTCACTTTAAACTTGCAATACGAAGCCTCCGTGTCTTGTTATAAAATTGCATGATTTTCCTATTGTATGACGTAAAGTCATGATTTTATTAAAGACACGGAGGCGAGTATTGCCCACCCGTTTTTTCACCCACCCTTATTTAAGTTAGGTTCGGAGTTTCATCTCGTGATATTATTTGTTTAACGTATTTATGTTATTTATTACTGTGTATTTATATATATATATTTTTTTTTTCTTCGATGTAGAGTGTTTTGGTATTTAGTGTTTTATTCCTTTGTGTTATATTTGATTCCTCTCGCCACATGATTGGTTCCGACTTCAGGTTCCACGTATTACCGTCTCTATTTTTCTATTGTTTTCTCAGGTTGATTCTGGGTCTTCATCCTTTCATGATCCCGAGAAGTTCATCGTTCTGCTTGGCCGCTGTTTCGGTTCAGTTCTGAGGTTCAGTTTCTAAGTTCGCGGATCCCAGCGGAGTTCGCTTGGAAGAGTGTTCGGTTTCGTGTGTGGTCGGCTAGTCGCGTCAAAGAAAGAGGAAGATATGTGGGAGGAAGACCTATTTATGGACTGTTTAGGGGAGGGGTTAGTTGAGGGTTTGTCCTTAATTTCTTATATTAACTCTTTGCTGCTGGGAGTGAAGTAAAGAAAGTATTACGCAATACTCGCCTCCGTGTCTTTAATAAAATCATGACTTTACGTCATACAATAGGAAAATCATGCAATTAACATGAAGATCTATAACTACTGAATTTAGATGTAAATCGGCAGTGTTTAAACACATACTCCACACAATGCACACATTTTCATGTAACATGAATTGCAATGATTTTTTATTTTGAAATGCATCAAACGCATGGCCCAGATGCAGCGTGACCATCGTAAAAACATGCAGGAAGCTGACAAGCTGCTAATGAGGGTCAACAGGAAGGTTAAGCACCTGAACAAAATGCACCTGCAATGGATGCAGGAAATGGGGGAGCTACTTGCCAAACTTAAAAAGTTGCCCTAGAGGCCTTTTTTTATTTTATTATGTTAATAAATAGTTTTTGAAGTGTTATAACGTGTGCTTTCTTTTTTTTATGTTATGTTATCTTGTCATTTTAACTGTTAACTTAGTTGTAAGGCCCCTTTAGTCCAGGGTCAAACTCATCTGGATCATGACAGACAGCAGTAGGTACATGTCGTATAAGGCCCACACATAACTCAGCAGTGTCAGGACATACAGCAGCAGGTATTTGTAACGGTGAAGTATAAAGCCTACACATAATTCATCAGGGTCAGGACAGACAGAAGCAGCAGCATCAGCAGCAGGTAGATGGTAATGGTTGAGAATAAGGCCTACACATAGCTCGGCATAACTCAGCAGGACAGGCAAGCAGCAGATTCTAAGTGTGCACTGTGCAGCAAGAATGTGTTCCCAGGAATGAGCCCCCATCAGACCAGGGCAAAATCATTAATAAACTGAGACACCTCTGACAGCAGCATGTTCTAAGTGTGCAACAGGAATGCGTTAACATGCCTCAAAAAAAGCACTATTTTACATTGTAACATTTTTTTTACATTATTTTTACTTATTGAAAACACAATAAAAATTTGTACTAAATTAACCAGACACGCCGCCTGCATTGGTCTGCATTGGTCTGCTATCAGTTTCCATATCTGGCACATCGAGTCTGTGGCAGAACTCTAGGGTAGGGCAGACAGCCTCACCGTGTGCTGATTCCTCCAAGCCAGAGGGTAGTAGGAGTGGCGGTGTTTTGCAGCGGCTCTCTCATTCTCCTTTTGTCTGTGAGGAGCAATGGGTACTGCTGCTCTCCCCACCCATACACGATCAGCAAAGCACACACACTGTGTTCCGGCCAACGGCAGGACCCATCTGTCCTGTGCCCGAAGGCATAGAAGGCAGTAATGAGCCAGCTTGCCTCGGCCAGGGTGTGGAAGTGTCCCCTGCTCAGCCGCCGGGATTAGTTCACCTTCCCATCAGTGAAGACTCAGCCGCGGTCCCCGGCTGCTGGCGGGGTCCTTGGCGGCTGACTCCAGTGCGCAGCCCGGATCATCGATCGCAGATCATGTTGCAGAATAAGCCTTTAAATGCGAGGCTTGTCTACACCCGGGGAGGGGGGGGGAGGGGTAGTGTCACACAGCCCGGGGCAGACTTCACAAGGAAGGGGTTGACAGGCAAAGTGGAGCACCTACACTGTCATTCTGCCGAGCGGAGTTTGGAGTCTGTTTGGAAGGCAACATGTGTTCTTGAGTTACATAGAACTGCCGGTAAAATGTCCACACATAACGAATGCAGCTGTGCTTCATTTTGGTTGACTTAAAATAGAAATATTTTTTTATTAAATTTTTTACATTTTTACAAAGAACATATCATTGTGATGTGTACTGTGTAATATATTCTATATATTCATAATAATGACGAATATTCCTTTTTTTTTTTTTGTAACAGTACACAGGCGGACACTGATCCCTCCCTCCTGAAATGGTCATTATGGTTGATCTGTGGTTGTTTATCTTCTTTGTGCAACTGCTGGAGGAGGGAGGCCTGACCTTGCTCAGCCGATCACTGTCCACAGCGCTAAACCGCATTAGCCAGTGATTAGCAGAACCAGCATTTCCAGCCTTTTGCCGTGTTTCAAGCCAGGACCATGACTGCAGAGCATTATGGAGCCGAAGAATAGCTGTATGGCAGGTGAGGTAAGAAACACTTATATTTTTATTTTTAACTCATCCTGAATATTAAAAAATATGTATTTCCCCAGTACAACCCCTTCAAATACTTCATCCTTTCTTCTTTCCACAATAATATAGTGTAAGCATCCAAGGGGTGAGGTTATTGATGGTAAGTATGTGTCACTGAGGTTGCTGCTCTCAATGATGTAAATCCCGGAGGTAAACAGCAACCAGTGATGTGAGATTGCGGAGTTTGTGGTAGCTGGAATTTGGGTCCGGGATTTAGGAGTGACTGAAGAGTTTGGGTAGGAGGGTGACTCCCATACTCCATCTAGTGTGGAAGCTAATTTAAAAGACACACTGTCAGTGTGTGTTGTTGGTCTGCAGAGGACTTGAGATCATTCCTCTCCACAGTGTTCCAGAGAAGGGAAAAGACAAGACTCCGCACAAAGGTGACTCCTGCATTCCTGCCTGTTTAAAAATTTAACTGTTATGACTAGGCATGAGCGAACCCGAACTGTATAGTTCGGGTTCGTACCGAATTTTGGGGTGTTCGTGACACGGACCCGAACATTTTCGTAAAAGTCCGGGTTCGGGTTCGGTGTTCGTCGCTTTCTTGGCGCTTTTTGAAAGGCTGCAAAGCAGCCAATCAACAAGCGTCATACTACTTGCCCCAAGAGGCCATCACAGCCATGCCTACTATTGGCATGGCTGTGATTGGCCAGTGCAGCATGTGACCCAGCCTCTATTTAAGCTGGAGTCACATAGCGCCGCCCGTCACTCTGCTCTGATCAGTGTAGGGATAGGATACAGCTGCTGCTGTTAGGGCAAGATTAGGCAGGGATTTACTCTTCAAAAACACTAAAAGGGATCTATCGCCTCGTTTTGACATAATTAGCTATCAGACACTAGCGATCCGCTAGTGTCTGCTCTACCAAACAATGCTAGTATAATAGCTTTGAGTGCAGCCGTTTGCCTAAAAAACTAACTTTTATTGATATGCTAATGAGCCTCTAGGTGCTATGGGGGCGTCTTTTCAGCATCTAGAGGCTCGGTCTACTCACACAAAATGCCTTCCAGCGTGTCCCTCCAGCCCGCCCATCTCCTCTGGAATACGATCCTCCCTCTGAGCCAGCAGACAAATTCTCGCGCCTGCGCCATGCGCGTCTGTATTCGGCGCAGGCGCAGTGAATGTCTGACCGCTCCCTGCACAGACATCTCTACTGCGCCTGCACCGATTACGTCAGAGTGCTCCGATGAACAGATGGCGCAGGCGCAGTGGAGATGCCGGCGCAGGGAGCATTCAGTCAATACAGACGCGCACATCGCAGGCACGAGAATTCGTCTTTCTGCAGTGTGCAGACTGAACAGGAGGTCAGGGAGGAAGACTGGGTGGAAGACGATGCAGGGGACGATGAGGTCCTAGACCTCACATGGAATGAAGGTCGTGCCACTGACTTTCAGAGTTCGGAGGAAGAGGCAGTGGTGAGACCGAGCCAACAGCTTAGCAAAACAGGGAGCAGTGGGCAAAAGCAGAACACCAGCCGCACAGATAGTCCGCCTGCTACTGGCCACCGCCACCTGGGACCGAGCACCCCAAAGGCAGCTTCAAGGAGTTCCCTGGCATGGCACTTCTTCAAACAATGTGCTGACGACAAGACCCGAGTGGGTTGCACGCTGTGCCATCAGAGCCTGAAGCGAGACATTAACGTTCTGAACCTTAGCGCAACCTGCATGACCAGGCACCTGCATGCAAAGCATGAACTGCAGTGGAGTAAACACCTTAAAAAAGAAGGAAGTCACTCAGGCTCCCCCTGCTACCTCTTCTGCTGCTGCCGCCTCGGCCTCTTCTGCTGCTGCCGCCTCGGCCTCTTCCTCCGCCTCTGGAGGAACGTTGGCACCTGCCGCCCAGCAAACAGAGGATGTACCACCAACACCACCTCCGTCACCAAGCATCTCAACCATGTCACACGGCAGCGTTCAGCTCTCCATCTCACAAACAATTGAGAGAAAGTGTAAATTCCCACCTAGCCTACACTGTGCCCAACAATATACAGTATACCGCTACACTGTGCCACACAATATACAGTATACCTCTACACTGTGCCACACAATATACAGTATACCGCTACACTGTGCCCCACAATATATAGTATACCGCTACACTGTGCCCCACAATATACAGTATACCGCTACACTGTGCCCCACAATACACAGTACACCGCTACACTGTGCCCCACAATATACAGTACACCTCTACACTGTGCCCCACAATATACAGTATACCGCTACACTGTGCCACACAATATACAGTATACCTCTACACTGTGCCCCACAATATACACTATACCGCTACACTTTGCCACACAATATACAGTATACCGCTACACTGTGCCCCACAATATACACTATACCGCTACACTGTGCCCCACAATATACAGTATACGGCTACAATGTGCCACACAATATACAGTATACCTCTACAATGTGCCACACAATATACAGTATACCTCTATACTGTGCCCCACAATATACAGTATACCTCTACACTGTGCCACACAATATACAGTATACCTCTACACTGTGCCAAACAATATACAGTATACCTCTACACTGTGCCACACAATATACAGTATACCGCTACACTGTGCCACACAATGTACAGTATACCTCTACACTGTGCCACACAATATACAGTATACCTCTACACTGTGCCACACAATGTACAGTATACCTATACACTGTGCCCCACAATATACAGTATACCTCTACTTAATATACAGTATACCTTTACACTGTGCCCCACAATATACAGTATACCGCTACACTGTGCCCCACAATATACAGTATACCGCTACAATGTGCCCCACAATACAGTATACCTCTACACTGTGCCCCACAATATACAGTATACCTCTACACTGTGCCACACAATATACAGTATACCGCTACACTATGCCCCACAATATACAGTATACCGCTACACTGTGCCACACAATATACAGTATACCTCAACACTGTGCCCCACAATATACAGTATACCGCTACACTGTGCCACACATATACCTACCAGTATACCTACACTGTGCCACACAATATACAGTATACCTCTACACTGTGCCCCACAATATACACTATACCGCTACACTTGCCACACAATATACAGTATACCGCTACACTGTGGCCCCACAATATACACTATACCGCTACACTGTGCCCCACAATATACAGTATACGGCTACAATGTGCCACACAATATACAGTATACCTCTTAATACTGTGCCCCCACAATATACAGGTATACCTCTACACTGTGCCACACAATATACAGTATACCTCTACACTGGTGCCACACCACATATACAGTATACCTCTAAACCTGTGCAACACCAATATACAGATATGCCGCTACACTGTGCCACACAATGTACAGTATACCATCTACACTGTAGCCCCACAATATACAGTATACCTCTACACTGTGCACACAATATACAGTATACCTCTACACTTGTGCCACACAATATACAGTATACCTCTACACTGTGTCCCCAATATACAGTATACCTCTACTCAAATATACAGTATACCTTTACACTGTGCCCCACAATATACAGTATACCGCTACACTGTGCCCCACAATATACAGTATACCGCTACAATGTGCCCCACAATATACAGTATACCGCTACACTGTGCCCCACAATATACAGTATACCTCTACACTGTGCCACACAATATACAGTATACCGCTACACTATGCCCCACAATATACAGTATACCGCTACACTGTGCCACACAATATACAGTATACCTCTACACTGTGCCCCACAATATACAGTATACCGCTACACTGTGCCACACAATATACAGTATACCGCTACACTGTGCCACACAATATACAGACACTACTTCAGATGACCCACTAAACCCAGGAGGTCAAATCAATATTCCAATAGTCTGCTGACTATAATTCCTGTTTCTGGTCTTATATTAAAATATAACTTTTATTTTCCCTTTATTAAATACTATATTTAACATACAAAAAACAAAAAAACACACTCTTTTAAAATGTATATGGAGGGCTTGGACCTGTGGGCTCAGTATTCCTATTGTCCGATTAATCAGAGGGACATTCTCTCATAGATATCATGGACTTCTCTGTATTTAATTGTGTAATGACACTTCAGTGCCAGTAGGTGTCACCCCGACACCAGGCAAACGCCGTACTTGGTAATAGTGTTCGGTCCGCAACTATGTATCTATTGTGTCCCTCACTGCTGATTACACAGTTACTATATTCATTCCGTCTTACTGATCTGGCCCTCACACAGGTTCAGCGTCTGCAGATCACCTCTCCCTAGTCCATCTTCAGCCCTGCCATCCTTATTAAAATCTTACAGACACAGCTCCCCCAACATGTTTCACCGCAAACACGGCGTCTTCAGGGGGATGGAGCTACTATCAAGGTTGATAGTAGCTCCATCCCCCTGAAGACGCCGTGTTTGCGGTGAAACATGTTGGGGGAGCTGTGTCTGTAAGATTTTAATAAGGATGGCAGGGCTGAAGATGGACTAGGGAGAGGTGATCTGCAGACGCTGAACCTGTGTGAGGGCCAGATCAGTAAGACGGAATGAATATAGTAACTGTGTAATCAGCAGTGAGGGACACAATAGATACATAGTTGCGGACCGAACACTATTACCAAGTACGGCGTTTGCCTGGTGTCGGGGTGACACCTACTGGCACTGAAGTGTCATTACACAATTAAATACAGAGAAGTCCATGATATCTATGAGAGAATGTCCCTCTGATTAATCGGACAATAGGAATACTGAGCCCACAGGTCCAAGCCCTCCATATACATTTTAAAAGAGTGTGTTTTTTTGTTTTTTGTATGTTAAATATAGTATTTAATAAAGGGAAAATAAAAGTTATATTTTAATATAAGACCAGAAACAGGAATTATAGTCAGCAGACTATTGGAATATTGACACAATATACAGTATACCTCTACACTGTGCCCCACAATATACAGTATACCGCTACACTGTGCCCCACAATATACAGTATACCGCTACACTGTGCCCCACAATATACAGCATACCTCTACACTGTGCCACACAATATACAGTATACCTCTACACTGTGACCCACAATATACAGTACACCTCTACACTGTGCCCCACAATATACAGTATACCGCTACACAATATACAGTATACCTCTACACTGTGTCCCACAATATACAGTATACCGCTGCACAATATACAGTATACCTCTACACTGTGCCACACAATATACAGTATACCTCTGCACTGTGCCCCACAATATACAGTGTACCGTTACACTGTTCCCCACAATATACAGTATACCGCTACACTGTGCCACACAATATACAGTATACCGCTACACTGTGCCCCACAATATACAGTATACCTCTACACTGTGCCCCACAATATACAGTATACCGCTACACTTTGCCACACAATATACAGTATACCGCTACACTGTGCCACACAATATACAGTATACCTCTACACTGTGCCACACAATATACAGTATACCGCTACACTGTGCCCCACAATATACAGTATACCTCTACACTGTGCCACACAATATACAGTATACCGCTACACTGTGCCCCACAATATACAGTATACCTCTACACTGTGCACCACAATATACAGTATACCTCTACACTGTGCCCCACAATATACAGTATACCGCTACACTGTGCCCCACAATATACAGTATACCGCTACACTGTGCCCCACAATATACAGTATACCGCTACACTGTGCCACACAATATACAGTATACCTCTACACTGTGCCACACAATATACAGTATACCTCTACACTGTGCCACACAATATACAGTATACCTCTACACTGTGCCCCACAATATACAGTATACCGCTACACTGTGCCCCACAATATACAGTATACCTCTACACTATGCCCCACAATATACAGTATACCGCTACACTGTGCCCCACAATATACAGTATATCGCTACACTGTGCCACACAATATACAGTATACATCTACACTGTGCCGCACAATATACAGTATACCTCTACACTGTGCCACACAATGTACAGTATACCGCTACACTGTGCCACACAATATACAGTATACCTCTACACTGTGCCCCACAATATACAGTATACCTCTACACTGTGCCCCACAATATACAGTATACCTCTACACTGTGCCACACAATGTACAGTATACCTCTACACTGTGCCACACAATGTACAGTATATCTCTACACTGTGCCCCACAATATACAGTATACCGCTACACTGTGCACCACAATATACAGTATACCTCTACACTGTGCCCCACAATATACAGTATACCGCTACACTGTGCCCCACAATATACAGTATACCGCTACACTGTGCCACACAATATACAGTATACCGCTACACTGTGCCACACAATATACAGTATACCTCTACACTGTGCCACACAATATACAGTATACCTCTACACTGTGCCACACAATATACAGTATACCTCTACACTGTGCCCCACAATATACAGTATACCGCTACACTGTGCCCCACAATATACAGTATACCTCTACACTATGCCCCACAATATACAGTATACCGCTACACTGTGCCCCACAATATACAGTATATCGCTACACTGTGCCACACAATATACAGTATACATCTACACTGTGCCGCACAATATACAGTATACCTCTACACTGTGCCACACAATGTACAGTATACCGCTACACTGTGCCACACAATATACAGTATACCTCTACACTGTGCCCCACAATATACAGTATACCTCTACACTGTGCCCCACAATATACAGTATACCTCTACACTGTGCCACACAATGTACAGTATACCTGAGGAGCCTAGGGCCCACAAGTGGACTTTATTCTGGGGAAAACCCCTGCAGCTACAAGAAAATATTTCCTCTTTATTTCATTTATGGTGCCTGTCTGTTGGTGACTCTTACAATGTCTAGCTGTACGTACCTTGTATAATGTCTGCCTGTACGTTTGTATATGTGTAATATCTCTAGTCATAGCCTTATGTTTGCACTATGGCTGGTTTTACTTGTGCACTTTTACTTGTGCTTACGCAGCTTACCCCTCACCAACTCTCATGATCTCAAACCTAAAAAGCTGCTTCTTGTAGGAGAAGGTCCCTGGGGGTGTAACTCCATTCAGCAGAGAGTATGTGGTTCCCTGTCTCCTGCAATTGTGCCTCACCATTCTGGTCATGCAGGGCAGGCCATGACCTGGTTAAGTGTATGACCACTGTTTTTATACTGCAGGAGAGGGACCAAAAATGTTGCCATGCAGGAGGGCTCCAAAAATTCTTTGGGCTGCCCAACCTTTAGAAATAGTATGGCTGGCACTTAGTGTTAGCATCATAGGGTATTGAATAAGATGTGAAGAATATCCTCAGACGCTGTATTACTGGACGACCGGCACACCAGCCTCCACTGCGGACTTGTCTTCTGATCAGGCTGATATTGGCCTGATTGTGAATATGGCCTAAAGAAGAACTCCAGACAGAGCTCAGTGGAGCCCCCCTATTGGAAATCCCTTCCTGTGCTCTGCCTGGATCACTGACTTCAATGGGGCTATCTGTGTTACTGTTTATAATAGGACACTTCTGAGATTCCCAAAAAACTGGAGACTGTAGACAGGAAAGATCCAGACAATAATTAATGAACAGAAAATGTTTTATTTTTGTTGAAGAAACACAATATAGCAGATGATGTGAGACTGCTGTGCATTGGGCTCCGGTGTCTTCACCATCATTACTGTTGGTATCATATTAGGATCCACAATGGACATCGCTGTATAGAGACATTGGGGGACAATGGGTCCAGAGATTGCTTCTTTCAGGTTGTGCTCTCAGCTACAACTGTATTACATCATGTCCTCGCAATAATGGAAAACAGCTAGGAAGGAGGTGGCTTCTTTCTAGCTTCTGTATTACCATCCATCTTGGATATAGACGGAGGAATGGAGGTATGATATGGCAGGCTTATCCAGCCCAATGGCAGCGGCGTTCATCCAGGGGCTCATCACTCCAGGGCTATATTCTTCATGACATCAGAAGGCTCTGGCTGTGGTGGCACGTTTGATGGCTCCAAAACTTCTTAGATACTTGTAGATCTGTGGGTAGAGGAGCAGGTTACATGGGAAGGACGAAGCATTTATACAGAAATGTATTACTAGTTTCAAGATTCCCAGATAAACTCAAAACTGCACATAGATCCCTATAATTATGTCTCTAAACAGGTCATCATTAAAAGAGTTGTCACACTGCAGCAACTTATCTCCTATCCACAGGATGGGGACAAGTGTCTGACCGGAGGAGGTCTGACCACTGGAGACCCAACCAATAACTAGTTGAAAATGTAGCGGCATTAACATTGCTACTCCATTCAGCTGAATGGGGCTGCCGGAGATAGCTGAGTGCTTGAATGCTATCTCCAGCAGTCTACCAGAGTTGAATGAAGCAGTAGCACACATGTAGGTCCACCACTCCATTTAAACAGCAGAACATGGATCTAGTGATCAGCAGGGCCCCAGCACATGGACCCCACTGAGCAGACCTATACCCAATCCTGTGGATAGTGGATAAGTTGTTGTAATGGAACTTCAAAAAATCCTAAGTGCGATGGGTTTGTGTCCGTATGTCCTATTCATTATGATTAGGGCTGAGATCAAACATTTGGCCACGTTTCCAATAAAAAAATGGGAGTTGCGTCCCCTTTTGCTTTTTGTATTATTGAGGCTTCCAGTCTAATTGACAGCCCATAATGATATATTAGTAGAAAACCCCTTTAACATATATCAAATGTATTCCTATAAGAGGATAAGACATGAGAAGACCTCTGGGCAAACAGAGTAACATAGGCTTTCCCCAAAATATATCTATTAGTGTATATAAATACATGTACGACAATATATAAATTCTTCCAAATTTTCTCATACCTTATCAGATGGATACTGTAGGTTATGTCACTTCTCCACAGGTACATATGTCTATCAAACACTGATGACTTATTCTTGGGGCAATATGTAATATTCCTCCTCCATGTAATTAGTTAATGAGGTAATTTCTTCAACTGGAGCTTTAAGGCTGATAAGTCTTTAGGCTGTAGATACTTAGCCAGCATTGCATCCAGTCTGGGGTGTGCAGCTAGCATGCCCAGGATATTCCTGCCATACATCCTGGCTTGTGGGCAGCTATCCTGCACAGCTTTGGCTACAGCTGGTATTGCCCTATCTGTGATGCCCTTTCTTCCAGAAAGGAAAAACTCTGGTCCCATTCTATCCACCAGACCGGCAAGATGTTTCACTGTGGTGGATCTCACCATGGTGTTCTTGTGGCAGAGTCCTCCTTCTGTCAGGGCTCTGAGAGCGCGGCCAGGGCTGACATTCTCCACCATTGATGTTAGAGAGCTGTTCACTGCCTCCCGGATAAAGGAGCTGGAATCCCCGGCCTTGTGTAATAACACAGTGACTGTCTGCTGGAGGTTGTAGTCCATGTGTGTCTGCACTGCGGAGAACATTGTGTCTAGGCATTTTATAGCTGCAAGTGACACGGCCGATCTTAGGTTGGTCACTTCTTTTATTACAGCGGTCCTCAGTTCTCGTATGGATGGTAGAGCAGCTTCAGTATGGCAGGATATCAGGGAGACAATGGTATCAATCCCTTGGATCTTTTTTTCCCAGTTCTCTTCCCCCAGCAGGCTCAGGGCCTCAGCAGCCGCCGTATTGGGCTGGGACAGTTCCTTTAGCCGTTTGTTAGGGGTAGCTTTCTGGGTTTTTAGAGCATGATGACTTGATGATGTTCTCATAGGTGGTAATGCTGATGTCTTTGTCTTGGGTGCAGGAGGTTCATCATGCTGGTCCCTTGGATGTAGCTGGGAATTCTTATACTGCACCGTATTCACAGATGTTATTTTTGGCAACGGTCTTGATGGATATGCCTGGCAAGAATTCTCCTCGTAGATCTTTTTCTTGAGGGAGTCCAGGGTCTTTGTTGCTGCTGCTAAATAATTTTGTATTTGGTCAAGGTCCTTAGTGACTTCTTTTGCGGTGGCTCCTTTTGGCCATCTAGGTGATTCCGATGTCATAGGAATATTCCATCCTGATGTTCTTTCATAGCCACTAGATGCTGGGGGTCTCTCAGGGTTTCTCAGTTGAGTATTACTGGTCAATCTGTCCAGTACTCTCAGAGCCGCCATGTCCCTGTGTTCAGTGTAGTTGTCACCTAGGCGGTATTTAGATGGTAGTGTCGGCTTCATGCCATACTGATTGGAAGATGAGAAGTCTGAGAGGTCAGACTCTGAGCTAGATGTTACTGAGCTATAGTCAAATGAGTCTGACTCCCACATCTTCCAAAATTCCCAAAATTCTCCTAATCACTCGATGCGCTCACCAATATCACTGCTGCTCCTTTGAAAGAAAGTCAACAATCTACAGAACACTGAGTGAGCCCGGTTCTAGTCCAGTCTTCTCACAATGCCGCGGTTATGACATCAGCACCACGTGTAGAATGTTCAACTTAAAGGGCCACTGACTCCAGAATAGAGGAATATATTTAATATGGTTCATACAGAAATGCACATAACTCCCTGTGTGTTGGCTTAAATATTTGAATTTGTGTTTCATTTTGTGACTTTATGTCTTTAATTATGGTAAAACTCAAATTGTATTTGCCCGAAGGCTATTGTTACCTGTTATCAACCATTTCAGATAAACAGAGGTCAAAATATCTTATCTTAATATTCAACATTCCAGTTTAACGATTTCTTTACTATTAAATATTTAGGGCACAGTTTTTGTATCATCACCTTGGTGACTTTTGGTTTTACCATGTCCTCAGCAGGAAGAACTCATTGGCTAAAGCCTATGAATGTTTGCACTGTAAAATGTGGGGGAGGGAGTCTCAGTAAGAACTAAAAGATGGGACTGAACATGAAGGGATGTGGGTGACTTTGACAGTTGGTACCAGAAGAAACTGAGAGGCAGTTGAAACGCATATGCGATATCTGTGCGATTAATGTGTGACCTCCATATCATCATTCTAAACAGCTGTAAACCTCATTTCAAACTAATTTTAAACAGATGGTACTGTTAATTTCTCCAAGGAACCAATTTTGAGGAAAAAAATTGAAAATTTTCTCAATTTTTTTTCGAAATTTTCCTGAATTCTCTCGAGATTTTTCGAAGGTCTTCCAGATATTCTCCAAGGGTTTTAATAGTTTTACTTCATCATTAATATACCATGGAAAAGGTGATTTATAAAAGAAAAGAAAAAAATGTGTGTATACAGATATATAGATGATATTGTCTTTATATGGAATGGACCAGAGGAAGCTCTCCATCACTTCCTGTCCTGCTCTTCTCCTCCTCCTTGTTTTTCACATGTTTGCCTGCTATACTACATTCTCCCATTGATATGGTAATCACATCAAAGCAATAAGGGGTTATACATTTCACCAATGAGAACATAGGTGGTTATATACATCACTACTGAGGACAAGACCTGGAGGACTTTTATACTTTTACTTTTATTTTTAAATTTTATTTTTATGTTTACTTTTTCTTCCCTATGTGGTTTCTCATCAATTAACTATTTGATCAACTACTCAATTTATCGTTCGATTGTTTATTGATCATTTCTACCAATCGATTTTTTTTAAACTATTATTCGATTTATTATTCGATCATCTCAACAACATGTAATGATATGTTTTTAATGATTTTCGGTTTTATAGTTTACGTTAATAAATCTATATTTTGATGCAGCCCCATATGGTTTGAGTTCCCGTTTTACTTATATACTATCCTTGCACCTGTTTCTTGGGGTAAACTTATACGTGAGCACCTGAATCCATTTGGTTTGGAGGTGAGCCGCCTGTTCATCTTTTTTAGACATAACTTACATTATGTCTTCACAAATGTGCATCTAAAACTATGTTAAATGTAATTGTTCCCTTGTAATGTTCCAGGTTGACCAGCAGATGGCAGCATATTTGGTAGAGATAGTTTTAATGTTATGGCCGTTCAGAGTGGAACGATCCTGTTCTATTCTGCCCCCCTGCTGAAGAGAAGTGGAGGTTTCCGGCTTCCTGCAGCAAGGGAGGAAAAAAACTGTTAGAACGAGTTCTAGTTTCCCCTGCATAGGGAAGACAGCAAGGACCAAGTCTCGTTCTGAGACTTGATCAAACTCCCAGTCTGAGCCCTGCAGCTCAACTGGATGAAAAGAAACCAGAAAGTTGCAGACAACCTCCAGTTCCAGGAAGAAAGCATTCCCTGAGAATATATCTGTCAGTCAAGTCCAGAGACCTAGGAGAAGTCATTCCTCCTCAGCTAGTCTGTCCCCACAAAGCAGAAGGTACAGTTTAAAGCAGAAGATTAGGTCCTGCCAATGATTGCCAAAACCTGCTGGGACCAAGGACCAAAGCTGCATACTGTTTGGATACAAGTTATCTTCAGTAAAGAAAAGTTTGAACTTCATCTAAAGGTCTGGACATCATTTCTGCTGCAAAATTCCTCTATTACTCCTCCTATCACTACACTCAAATTTATTGCAAGTGAGCCAGAAGCCCGGAGTCCAGCCGTAGCCAGGTAGGAGACACCGTTGACACCATTATCACCACCCTATAGAGACATTATAAGCCATTACACCACTCTGACATTCCTAATCTGGGACGTGCGTTATAACATCTTGGAAGGGCCCTGGGGTAGTACCCTGCGCACGCTGCAATTGGGGTCACGACAAATACAGAACATTAAACAACCAATACCTGGCCACTGCATTAAAGGAAACCTGTCATCAACTTTATGCTGACCTCACTGAGCGCAGTGCAGTACGCCGACCTGCAGAGTATTGCGATGTGAGGTCACGGTTAATAGGCATACGAGGGTTGCTCTGGATTACTCACAGTTTGTAGGGAGACCCTGGACAGGCGTACAGCAGTGATGGAGAGGCTGGCACAGGGGTCCTCTGGGGCACCCTCTGCATGTAGGGACCAGGCCTGATGTTGGGTGAGGTGCCCTGGATGTTGCAGGTGTTTAATGTGCCTGGGGCAAGGTCCCTTTAAGATTTGTGACGCCAGTGCCTGTAACGGTGGCACACCGATTTCTAGTAGTAATAAGTGAGGAACACGATGTTGTGGTGAACCAAACTTTCTTTACTGGAAACAGTTAACTTTGTACAGCTTCGGTTCAGTTCCACATGGCAGGAGCAATCAATTTCAGGCTTTTACAATAATGGCAGGTACAATGTTCTTTGCAAGATACTCAGAGGGTAAAAACACTTACATACCAGGCTGCACCTTTTCTTCAGAAATCCTGTGCACTATTCCTCAGAACTCCTGTCTGTCTCAATCCCAAGGCCCGTATGCCCTAATGCTGGCTTTATCCTTGGTAGATAACTTCCTCAGGTATATATCCCTTGCTTTCGATAATAATCCTTCTGCCCTTCAGCTTCTCTCAGGTTGGCTGGAATACTGGTTCTGCTCTGCGCTTAGCTTTGTGGGAACTGCAGGTTTCTCTCAGGAGGCACACTCTTCCCCTGAGCTAACTCTGGCTCAATATCCTCAGGCAGGCTGGAACTGCATCCACTGGCCTCCTGGTGGCAACTAGAAGCCTGGGCTGTCTAGCTGCATGTCAGGAGGAGGCCCTCAGCTTCTCTCTGGCTAAGGTGCCCTCTCACTTTAGTCTCTCCACAGACTCCTGACTACACAGACTCCCCTCTCCCTGTCTGGGCCTGAATATATATATATATACTAGGGGTTCCCTAGCTCCCTCTAGTGTCCAGGATGATGAACTACACCCTAATAGGCCTGCTACACACATCACAGGGAGGAAATGAACATAAAAGCATATAAAAATAAATTAAAATGGACTGTTAAATACACTGCCACTGTCCCTCAGGAGTAGGAGTTCTACGTGGCCCAATTGACCCTTGTGTAGTGCCCACATCTACCTAGTGGGACACTACAGCAGCATAAAATAGTGACAGAAATGCTGATTTCAGCGGTGTGTCACTCATAATAGTAAGTGGTCGCCGAGAACCAGCATCATAATGATTACAGCCCAGGCCTTGAAAAGAGTCAAATCTACCAGAGAAGAGTCCTGGTTATTCACAGTCTCCTGCTCTCCGCCATCTGCTGATGATTGGCAGTTCTCTCCTAGAGAGAAAGGGAGAAAACTAGGTAGAAGACAGTCATCAGCAGGTGGCAGGAGAGCAGGAATTCATGAATAACCAGGACTCTTCTCAGGTGTCCGTGACTCTTTTCCAGGCCCAGTCTGCAATGATTGTGATGTTGGTCCTCGGCAACCCCTTACTTTTAACTTATAAATGACAGACGCTGAAATCATCTCACCTGTTTCTACTTTATTCTGCCGTTAGTATGGGCAGCACAAAGTTGATGACAGGTTCCCTTTAAAGTGGCGTTACTAGAACAGGATTTACCTTTGTGCCTTATTGCATGTACTTATTTCTGGAGAGTGTGGGTTTGCATCAGCTGCAGCACAGTGGCAGAGCAGGGGTTAATCGGCCATCCCAGATATCTCCACCCAGCAGAGGGGGGGGAACCAGCCGGCCTCCACAGAGGAAGCATTCCTACAGCAGCAGGAACAAAAGTGCTGAATACAAGTTCCCAGGAGGACAGAGAAATCGCTGCCCATACAGGATTTGAAGAGGCGGCCATCTTGAAAAAGGGAAATATAGTCGTTCCCTTACGTCCTAACCAGTGGCACAGATGGGGTATTCTGCCCCTGTGGACTGGTTAGGACAGGTGGAAGTTTTAATGAAACAATAAAAAAACACTGGCATGCACACCCCCTCCCTGCCCCCCAATAAAGAGGGGCGTAGCCCTCATGCTATTGTGTTTTTTTCTGTCCTGTGGACAGGACAGGACGGGTGGTGCACTCCTCCATCCTTGTGGTGGAGAGAGTGCTATTCCCTTTTTCTTTATTGTGGTTCCTTTGGAACGGTGCCGCTCCTCCTATGCGGCCGGAGGATGTCCTCCGGCCGTAGTTTTGTGGTATCTAGCCGGTCTGTCAGGCACAGCCCTGGGCTGGGGCTTACCTCTGTCCTAAGGTGGAGTGGGGAGCGGCGGTAGCGGCGTCCCGCATGTTCGGCTGGGCGCCGCCATCTTGCGGAAGTGACGTCAGGTGACGTCACTTCCGGTTTTCGCTCCGGCCGTTTGATAACGTCGGCCTGAGGTGTATTTTAGAGAACTAGGGCCGTGGGGTCCTTTAAAATGGTTCAGGGTCCTTCTCTGGGTCCCTAATGCAGAGTTTTTTCCTTGTTTTTCAAAGGAGATAAACTCAGAGGCTTTCTTTTTGGCGCCAACAAACCCTATTTAAACTTGGTGAAGCTCCAGGTTCAGTCTCCTGGAGCGCAGCTTGCTGTCAACCTTGAGTGTGGTTTGGTGCTAGAGAGTTTTGCTACCTCTGTGCTTAAAATCATTGTTTTCTTACTATAAGAGCTTGCTAGGATCTTCTGGGTAAAGATCCTGAAGCTTGCAATTAAGCTCTGTTTTCTTGAATTTTGCTAAATTCATGTTTCTTTTGATTTTCAGCCATGTCGTCTACCGGTGACGGAGAGCGAGAGCCCGGCAGGAAATCCGCGGGCAAGAGGCGCCACTTGCAGTGCCATGACTGCCAGATCGTCCTGGAGGACTCTTATGATTTCTCCCGCTGCCCACCCTGTAGGGCCAAGTCACTCCCCCAGTTGGAGCCATCTGTCCACGATGTGGTCGATTGGGTGAAGGGGTACATGGAGTCCAACATGAGCCAGATCAACGCCTCCATACAGAAACTGAAGAGTACCCTGGTCGCCAAACGTCATCGTCCCTCCTCCCCCCATCGTGCGATGGAGGTCTCGGGGGGGTCAGGAGGCGAGGGAAGGTTCCGCCTCCTCCTCGGACGAGGAGGATGGATTCTCCTATTTTTTCCCGCTGGAGAAGGCCCAGCGGCTACTAAAATCCGTCCGGTCGGGGGACCAGGACGTTGACCCGGGGGAAGCCTCATCCTCTGCCTCTAGGGGGCCTAGGGCCTTTTTAAGACGGCCAGCCTTGCCATTGATTACTTGTGTGACCCAGCTCCACAACAACTGAAGCTGGCATCCAAGTCTATGGCTCTTTCAACCGCGGGCAGGCGTCCGCTTTGGTTGAAACCCTGGAAGGCCGATACGACCTCAAAGCACAATCTTTTTGGTGCAGAGCTGGACCAGATAATGGAGGGGCTGTCGGACAAGAAGGGCAAGTCCCTTCCCCAGCAGTCCTTTCGTGGTCGGGGCAAGGGGTATGGTTCCAGAGCGGAACCGCAACCCGGGGGAAGCCTCATCCTCTGCCTCTAGGGGGCCTAGGGCCTTTTTAAGACGGCCAGCCTTGCCATTGATTACTTGTGTGACCCAGCTCCACAACAACTGAAGCTGGCATCCAAGTCTATGGCTCTTTCAACCGCGGGCAGGCGTCCGCTTTGGTTGAAACCCTGGAAGGCCGATACGACCTCAAAGCACAATCTTTTTGGTGCAGAGCTGGACCAGATAATGGAGGGGCTGTCGGACAAGAAGGGCAAGTCCCTTCCCCAGCAGTCCTTTCGTGGTCGGGGCAAGGGGTATGGTTCCAGAGCGGAACCGCAACCCAGACCCCAGAGGAATTGGGGTTCCCGTAGAGGAGGGAAATCCTCTCGGGGTTCTAGACCCCCCAAGAAGTCCTCGGCGCTCTGATTGCGGGCCTCCTCGAGGCTCTTGGTATTTAGCCGGTCTGACTGGAAATCTCGGGCTCCCTTCTCCCCACATTCCCGTAGGCGGTCGCCTACAACACTTTCTACCTTGTTGGCAGGATCATATCCAGGACAGTTGGGTCCTGCATGTAATTTCTCAGGGCTACCTTGTAGACTTGAGCAGTCGGCCTCTGGACAAATTTGTCCAGACAAGGCTTCTTCCCAGCAACAAGCAGAATATTCTAGAAAGTTACGTACTAGAATACTTCCAGAAGGGGGCCTTAGAAGAGGTTCCTCTCCAAGAGAGGGGAACAGGTATCTACTCCCCAGTTTTCCTGGTACCCAAGAGTACCGGAGGGTGGAGAATGATTATAGATCTGAGGTTCTTCAATCGTTTCATAAGACAAAAGAAGTTCCGTATGGAAACTATCCAGTCAGTGACCAATCTTCTTATGCCGGGAGATTTCTTGGCAACCTTGGACCTCAAGGATGCTTATCTCCATATTCCCATCCATCCTGGGTCCAGAAGATTCTTAAGGATCGCGGTAAACATCGGGGGGGTCCTAAAGCATTTTCAGTTTGTGGCCCTCCCATTTGGGATTTCTTCAGCCCCACACACTTTCACCAAAGTGGTGGTCTCTGTGGTGGCCGCACTAAGACTTCAAGGCTTGAGTATAGTTCCATACCTGGACGACTGGCTCCTCAGAGCCCCTTCCCAAGCGATCCTGTCCCAACACATCCAACAGGCTGTTACATTCCTACATCAGTTAGGATGGATAATCAATTGGGACAAATCCCAACTTCAACCAGCCACCTCAGTAAGGTTCCTGGGGTTCATGGTGGATTCAGTCAGGATGACGATTCATCTCACTCCCGAAAGAAAGCAATCCGTGCAACAGACAGCCCATTCCCTCTCTGTACCAAAACAGGTAACGATTCGAACGTGGATGAGGATGTTGGGACTAATGTCTTCAACCGCAGAGGCGGTGCCTTGGGCATTATGGCATCTACGTCCGCTCCAGTCGGAAGTATTAGCCAAGTGGAATCACAGTCCAGTGGGACTCAATTCCGTGCTCTCCCTGCCTTACAAAGTCCGATCCTCTCTGAGGTGGTGGTCCCACCTCATGGACGGCAAGTCCCTGATCCAGCCCTCTTGGATCATACTTACTTCAGACGCATCCCTAGTAGGCTGGGATGCGCATCTTCAGGACAAGACAGTCCAGGGAACTTGGACACCTCAGGAGAGGTTATTGTCATCGAATCTCCTGGAGATCAGAGCAATCAGGCTAGCTCTTCTTCATTTTGCTCCCATCATTCGAGGGAAGGCAGTGAAGGTACAGTCAGACAGCATGACCGGCAGCATGTTATCTAGATTGATCCCCGTGAAGCTGAGGGACAAGATCAAACCCTCAGGGAACAGTTTATTGAATTTGTCCTTGATGAATAAAAACTCACAGAAAAAAGGCCTAAACGGGTGGAAATGCTCCAAACCCAGACACTGTAGCGTGTCTATAACAGGGGGGAACAATTCCTCCGCATGCGGTCCGCAGACAACGGCAATCCCCAGCAAGAATTGCGTACAATGGAGGATGCCGGGGCGGACTGCATGCACCACAAGGACATCTTACACAAATGATACATTGTGCAGATGAAAAATATATACATGCACAAATCACTGAAAAAAATGCACCAAAATGATACGCAACTGACAATACTAGCTAATTCCTCAGGATGATGTTAAAAGCTGAGAACTTTGCCAATATCTTCATCTGCACAATGTATCATTTGTGTAAGATGTCCTTGTGGTGCATGCGGTGAATACATAGGTAACTTTATTAAAAGAGTAAAAGAGGGAACAAGAGCTGTTACCATGTTTTTATTGAACACACCATGTAAACATTCACAGTGCAGGTGGAAAAAGTATGTGAACCCCTAGACTAATGATATCTCCAAGAGCTAATTGGAGTGAGGTGTCAGCCAACTGGAGTCCAATCAATGAGATGAGATTGGAGGTGTTGGTTACAGCTGCCCTGCCCTATAAAAAAACACACACCAGTTTTGGGTTTGCTTTCCACAAGAAGCATTGCCTGATGTGAATGATGCCTCACACAAAAGAGCTCTCAGAAGACCTACGATTAAGAATTGTTGACTTGCATTAAGCTGGAAAGGGTTATAAAAGTATCTCCAAAAGCCTTGCTGTTCATCAGTCCACGGTAAGACAAATTGTCTATAAATGGAGAAAGTTCAGCACTGCTGCTACTCTCCCTAGGAGTGGACGTCCTGTAAAGATGACTGCAAGAGCACAGCGCAGACTGCTCAATGAGGTGAAGAAGAATCCTAGAGTGTCAGCTAAAGACTTACAAAAGTCTCTGCCATATGCTAACATCCCTGTTAGTGAATCTACGATACGTAAAACACTAAACAATAATGGATTTCATGGGAGGATACCACAGAGGAAGCCACTGCTGTCCAAAAAAAAACATTGCTGCACGTTTACAGTTTGCACAAGAGCACCTGGATGTTCCACAGCAGTACTGGCAAAATATTCTGTGGACAGATAAAACCAAAGTTGAGTTGTTTGGAAGAAACACACAACACTATATGTGCAGAAAAAGAGGCACAGCCCACCAACATCAAAACCTCATCCCAACTGTGAAGTATGGTGGTGGGGGCATCATGGTTTAGGGCTGCTTTGCTGCATTAGGGCCTGGACGGATTGCTATCATCGAAGGAAAAATGACTCCCCAAGTTTATCAAGACATTTTGCAGGAGAACTTAAGGCCAACTGTCCACCAGCTGAAGCTCAACAGAAGATGGGTGTTGCAACAGGACAGCGACCCAAAGCATAGAAGTAAATCAACAACAGAAAGGATTAAACAGAAGAAAATACGCCTTCTGGAGTGGCCCAGTCAGAGTCTTGACCTCAGCCCAATTGAGATGCTGTGGCATGACCTCAAGAAAGCGATTCACACCAGACATCCCAAGAATATTGCTGAACTGAAACAGTTCTGCAAAGAGGAATGGTCAAGAATTACTCCTGACCGTTGTGCCCGTCTGATCTGCAACTACAGGAAACGTTTGGTTGAAGTTATTGCTGCCAAAGGAGGTTCAACCAGTTATTAAATCCAAGGGTTCACATACTTCTTCCACCTGCACTGTGAATGTTTACATGGTGTGTTCAATAAAAACATGGTGTGTTATTAGGTTAAGCAGACTGTGATTGTCTATTGTTGTGACTTAGATGAAGATCAGATCACATTTTATGACCAATTTGTGCAGAAATCCATATCATTCCAAAGGGTTCACATACTTTTTCTTGCAACTGTAGATGATAGATAATAGATAGAATAGAGAGATAGATGTAGAGATATAGAGTGATGGATAGATAGATAGATAGATAGAAACACGTCCTGTAATCACACCGGGGCCTTTGCTGTGTATCATGGGCAGCACCCCCAGTTTTTATTGGTGAGATCCATTATGTTCATTATAAAGTCATGGGGGTCATTTTTTGGTTCTAAACACCCATTCACATATGATATAAATAACCAAACAGGTTTTGAAGTGCCTTCAATATAGGAAGAGAAGGCAATAAAAAAGTGTTCCCCCAAAGTGACATTAATCCCATCCTCACAGTTGTCGGACCCTCCCCCACCCTGAGTACTCTGTAGCGTGCTTATTGTGCATTAGGACAGGGTAACATCACGTGTCTATGTGAATATGTTAGGCTACTCTCACACTGGCGTTTTGAATTCATTTTGTGAGATCCGTTTCAGGGATCTCACAAACGGTTCAAAATGGATCAGTTCAGCCCCAATGCATTCTGAATGGATAAGGATCCGCTCAGAATGCATCAGTTTGGCTCCGTTCAGCCTCTATTTTGCTCTGGATGCGGAGACCAAAACACTGCTTGCAGCTTACAATGTAAGTCAATGGGGATGGATCCGTTTTCATTGACGCAATATGGTGCAATTGAAAACGGATCCGTCCTGACTTACATGGAAAGTCAATGGGGGACGAATCCGTTTTTTAATTAGCCTTTTTTTTTACAGAATAATGCAAACGGATCCGTTCTGAATCAATAGAAGCGTTTGCATTATAGGTTCGGATCCGTCTGTGCAGATACCAGACGGATCCGCACCTAACGCAGGTGTGAAAGTAGCCTTAAACATGCTCGACAGTTGCTTTACAGTCAACTGGTTGTACCTGCCGCGTGCCGGAGAACATTGTGACCATCACCACTGGATCATGTTGTGTCTCCGCTGTCTATCTTATATAGGACGATTCCTTTCACTGTCTTTTGCCATTGATTAGATTATACTTAGCTGTAAAGAAGGTAGATTCTCACAATGCTGATGAGACAAAGCCTATAGTCAGTCTGCCCTCTCTGTACAACTCCTAGTGCGGTACTCCGGCCCGGGCTGAGTATTCCATTCAAGTAAACAGAGCTGAGCCGCGCCCAGGCCAGTTGATACTAGTCGTGACGTCACTGGGCCAGCGGTAAACAGCGAGAAGGCCGTGGCTCTGCGGGAGCACCGCTGCCTTCTCAAACAGCTGATCTGCGGGGGTCCTGGGTGTCGGACCCCCGCCGATCAGATGCTGATGATCTATCCAGAGGATAGATCATCAGTTAAAACATAGTGCAGAACCCCTTTAAGCAAAAAGCATAGCTGTGGTCGGCAATAACAAGTGCTCGGCGGCACCAAATCAGAAACCATATGTCCTACCACAATCCGGGGGGTTCCAGTGCACATCCATGAAACCCGGAGGGAAAGCAAAAAACATCCATCCCTGGGCTAGATGATGATGTGGTATTGAAGGATAGGGTGGGCAAAGAACTGTCCCTGATATTGCCCTACAGGGGGGTGCTATTCTGGCCCTGATAGCCTAATCACAAACCACCCGCCCTGATAAGAGCGACCCCGTCCGGAACCTTACCCTATATAAAAATGGCCCTAGTAAGCCCCTAGCCCCTAGGCCCCTGACTTCCAGGTGATCACTATATAAATCTATGTGTTTTTGACTCATTATAAAAGTATAAGGCCCCTTTCACACGGGCGAGTTTTCCACACAGGTGCAGTGCGTGAGGTGAACGCATTGCACCCGCACTTAATCTGGACCCATTCATTTCTATGGCGTTGTGCACATGAGCGGTGATTTTCACGCATCTCTTGTGCGTTTCGCGAAAATCGCAGCATGCTCCTCTTTGTGAGTTTTCCACTCAATGCAGGCCCCATAGAAGTGAATGGGGCTGCATGAAAATCGCAAGCATCCGCAAGCAAGTGCGGATGCGGTGTGATTTTCACGCACGGTTGCTAGGAGACGATCGGGATGGGGACCCGATCTTTATTATTTTCCCTTATAAGATGGTTGTAAGGGAAAATAATAGCATTCTTAATGCAGAATGCTTAGTACAAAAGGGCTGGAGGGGTTAAAAAAAAATAAAAATTTAGCTCACCTTAACCACTTGCTCGCGCAGCCCGACTTCTCTTCTGTCTTCTTCTTTGCTGTGCACAGGAAAAGGACCTTTGGTGACGTCACTGCGGTCATCACATGGTCCGTCACGTGATTCATCACCATGGTGATGGATCATGTGATGGACCATGTGATGAGCGCAGTGACGTCATCAAAGGTCCTATTCCTCAAAGAAGAAGACAGAAGAGAAGCCGGGCTGCGTGAGCAAGTGGATTAAGGTGAGTTAAATTATTATTATTTTTTTAACCCCTCCAGTTCTATTGTACTAAGCATTCTGCATTAAGAATGGTTTTATTTTCCCTTATAACCTTGTTATAAGGGAAAATAATAAAATCTACACAACACCTAACCCAAACCCGGGTTCGGGTCTGGGTACCAAACATGCCGAGTTTTCTCACGCGCGTGCAAAACGCATTACAATATTTTGCACTTGCGCGGAAAAATTGCGCATTTTCCCGCAATGCACCCGCATCTTATCCGGGCCAAAAACATGATGCCCGTGTGAAAGAGACCTAAGTATATCGCACCCCTCTGTGTATCACACATATAGATAGCACACAGTGGCGTAGGGATCGCCATAGCAACCATAGCAGTGGCTACGGGGCCCTACGCCACTGGGGGCCTGTCCGGGCTGCCTTCTGTTGATTTTTTTTAATTGCATACACACACTACACACAGGCAGCCAGGCCCGAGGAACGCTGGAAAAATATTTGGAATGGAATATTATTCCCAAAGGACTAAAAGTGGAAAAAACATTGTCAGGAGATATGGGGGATAAAGAAATTATCACAGAATGGAACCATATGTTTCATGATTTCTCAAGAAGAGCTATCAGTTTCATTATTCATAAAAGAAAACAAAGACTGACAACAATGAGTAGAGAAATATGTAAGGCGTTTGAAAAAAATTAGACTATGGAAAGATGATCCAAACATACACCCATTAGCAGTGGCGTAGGGATCGCCATAGCAACCATAGCAGTGGCTATAGGGCCCTACGCCACTGGGGGCCCATCCGGGCCGCCTTCTGTTGATTTTTTATTTTTATTTTTTAAATGATTTACACACACACTACACACAGGCAGCCAGGCCCGAGATCGTGAAAACTGAAATCCGATGGTATATTCTAACCCCCAGGCGTTCCCATGGTGACAGGTACACTTGCCTGGGGGTTAGAATATTCAGGGCCACGCCGCTCACAGGAGCACATTTATAAATTAATCAGTAAATTTAACTTTAATCAGCGACTCTTTACTTGTATACCTTACTCTGTCTTAGCTCCGGTAACAGCAGGCAGTGCGGGCGGGCGGCGCTCACTCACTGACGTCACGCGCCTGCTCCTCCCACTAGGAGCCGCCCGCACTGCCTGCTGTTACCGGAGCTAAGACAGAGTAATGTATCCAAGTAAAGAGATCAGCAATGATTAAAGTTAAAGTTACTGATTAGTTTATAAATGTACTCCTGTGAGCGTCGGGGAGTGTTGATGGCACTATTTAGGGGAGGGGGATCTGTGGATGGCACTATTTAGGGGAGGGGGGATCTGTGGATGGCACTGTTTAGGGGAGGGGGATCTGTTGATGGCACTATTTAGGGGAGGGGGATCTGTGGATGGCACTGTTTAGGGGAGGGGGATCTGTGGATGGCACTATTTAGGGGAGGGGGATCTGTGGATGGCACTGTTTAGGGTAGGGGGATCTGTGGATGGCACTATTTAGGGGAGGGGGATCTGTGGATGGCACTGTTTAGGGGAGGGGGATCTGTGGATGGCACTATTTAGGGGAGGGGGATCTGTGGATGGCACTGTTTAGGGGAGGGGGATCTGTTGATGGCACTATTTAGGGGAGGGGGATCTGTGGATGGCACTGTTTATGGGAGGGGGATCTGTGGATGGCACTGTTTAGGGAAGGGGGATCTGTGGATGGCACTGTTTAGGGAAGGGGGATCTGTGGATGGCACTGTTTAGGGAAGGGGGATCTGTGGATGGCACTGTTTAGGGAAGGGGGATCTGTAAATGGCACTGTTTAGGGGAGGGGGATCTGTTGATGGCACTATTTTGGGGAGGGGGATCTGTTGATGGCACTATTTAGGGGAGGGGAATCTGTTGATGGCACTATTTAGGGGAGGGGAATCTGTGGATGGCACTGTTTATGGGAGTGGGATCTGTGGATGGCACTGTTTAGGGGAGGGGGATCTGTGGATGGCACATAGGAAGGGGTGGGGGTTTAGAGAGAAAGGGGTTTGGCCTTGACAGGAAGGGGTGGGTCAAATTTATATTAGGGGGGTGCCCAAGTTTAGTCTCGCCTAGGGCAGCACAAAATCAAGATACACCACTGCACTGACCACGTCGCTGCTGCTGCCGCACCTGCCGGGCTGCCGGACGCGCTGGAGGACGGAGGGAGTAGTGAGCACTTGGCACTGACTTACGTGCTCCCTCCCCGCTCCGCCTCTGGCTCGGCCGCTCCACTGCTCTGGTCTCTGCTCAGTCGCTTGCCTGACTGGGTTGGAGCTCTGGAAGGGGTGGTGGGAGGCACAATAGATATGTGGGGGGGGGGGGGCACATACATTTTTATTGCTATGGGGCCCATGCATTTCTAGCTACGCCCCTGATAGCACACCTATACAAGTCCTTAAAATGACTTTTGTGGCCCTATTAGCTAGCGTTTGGTGTCCCTAACAGTCTGTCCCTGCTCCACTCAGCAACCTCTCCCTACACTGGCAAAACACTGAATGTAAAATGGCGGCCAGATCAGGTTTATTTATAAGGTAGGGGGTGTGTCCATGTGCTGAAACGTCTCAATTAGCTGTCCTGTACCACCTGATGGATGTGTCATGGGTCAAAGTTCTTCATAATGTGAAAGAATATGGCGGGCGCAAATTTCTCCATATGTTCGCATGTTCGGGCCCAGAGTGTCAAAAGAGGTGTGGTAGGGGGTCCTCTGTGCCCTCCAGACCGTAACACCTCTCCCATGTGAAGTCACGCCCGCTCCTTTGGTTGACACCAACGGCTCACTTGACAGCGACATGTTGAGATCCCGCGCATGTGCCATGCAGGGGCGTCGTTAGGTCAAAACATTCAGGGCTTGAGCCCCGGATGTTTTGACCAGTGCCCCGAGTGTTATGCTGGCTGGCAGTGGCAGGGCCGGCCGGCGCTCTGACTCTCCAGCACTACACCAGTGCAGCATACACTGTTTCCCTATTCCTCTTTTGGATTTTTGGATTCATTTACCCAGAGTCAGGCGGCTGAGCCGCTTATGGCAGCGCTTGTCTGCACTGCTGCTACTCATCTTATCATTGTCTATGGTCTGTTGTTATATTTATTATCCAATAAAATATTTGTGTTATAATTGTACATGTGTGTCCTCTGTTTCAATTGGTTGTGTTATAACTCTTCGGCACACATAATCTCATCCTTTGGATGATTTAATAGGTGGTACTGATTTATAAAGGTAAAGTTGCACTTGCAGGATACGGATGGATTACAGAATAAAATGCTAATGTGCAGTTGTACACTCCTGTGAGCGGCAGGGAGGGGGATCTGTGGATGGCACCGTTATGGGAGGGGGATCTGTGGTGGATGGCACTGTTATGGGGAGGGGGATCTGTGGTGGATGGCACAGTTATGGGGAGAAAGATCTGTGGATGGCACTGTTATGGATGATCTGTGGGGTTGCCCAAAAGGCTAGGCCCTTCACTGTCCCCCTTCACTGAGGGGTTAATAACTACTGTGAAGGCCCCCCCCTGGTGGCGATGAGGGCGTGTCTTCAAGGGGTAGGGGCGTGGCTTCAAGTCGGCTCGTGCCCCAGATGTCTTCAGACCCCAGCAACGCCCCTGGTGCCATGAATGGGCGAATGGGGATTGCGGTACACAAATGTGGAGTCTGTAGGAACCTGAGACTGTGTATGCACCGCAATCCCCATTCACAGCGCATACGGGATGTGTGTGTGTCAAAGAAGGCGCAGGCATGAACTCACAGGGCAGAAGTGCTGCAGCCCAGGAGGACAGCGCACCCCCAGCCACACCTGTTATACACTAGGCCCCCATAAAGTTTTTTTGTTTAGTGACAAAGGAAAAAACATCTATAAAGGTATGCAAAGTATCCATACACGAACCTCTTTTTGGCTGTGGCGGCGGTTTCATGTGCGTTTTCCAAATGTCGTATGCACTTTAAACAATTGGTGCTTATAGAACAGACTACACAGTGTAGCAGTATACTGTACATTGTGTGGCACAGTGTAGCGGTATACTGTATATTGTGGGGCACAGTGTAGAGGTATACTGTATATTGTGTGGCACAGTGTAGAGGTATACTGTATATTGTGTGGCACAGTGTAGAGGTATACTGTATATTGTGTGGCACAGTGTAGCGGTATACTGTATATTGTGGGGCACAGTGTAGAGGTGTACTGTATATTGTGGGGCACAGTGTAGAGGTGTACTGTATATTGTGGGGCACAGTGTAGAGGTATACTGTATATTGTGGGGCACAGTGTAGAGGTGTACTGTATATTGTGGGGCACAGTGTAGCGGTATACTGTATATTGTGTGGCACAGTGTCGAGGTATACTGTATATTGTGGGGCACAGTGTAGCGGTATACTGTATATTGTGTGGCACAGTGTAGAGGTATACTGTATATTGTGGGGCACAGTGTAGCGGTATACTGTATATTGTGTGGCACAGTGTAGAGGTATACTGTATATTGTGGGGCACAGTGTAGCGGTATACTGTATATTGTGTGGCACACTGTAGCGGTATACTGTATATTGTGGGGCACAGTGTAGAGGTATACTGTATATTGTGGGGCACAGTGTAGAGGTATACTGTATATTGTGGGGCACAGTGTAGAGGTATACTGTATATTGTGGGGCACAGTGTAGCGGTATACTGTATATTGTGTGGCCCAGTGTAGAGGTATACTGTATATTGTGTGGCCCAGTGTAGAGGTATACTGTATATTGTGGGGCCCAGTGTAGAGGTATACTGTATATTGTGGGGCACAGTGTAGAGGCATACTGTATATTGTGGGGCACAGTGTAGCGGTATACTGTATATTGTGGGGCACAGTGTAGAGGTATACTGTATATTGTGGGGCACAGTGTAGAGGTATACTGTACATTGTGTGGCAGAGTGTAGCGGTATACTGTATATTGTGTGGCCCAGTGTAGAGGTATACTGTATATTGTGTGGCCCAGTGTAGAGGTATACTGTATATTGTGTGGCACAGTGTAGAGGTATACTGTATATTGTGGGGCGCAGTGTAGAGGTGTACTGTATATTGTGTGGCCCAGTGTAGAGGTATACTGTATATTGTGGGGCACAGTGTAGAGGTATACTGTATATTGTGTGGCCCAGTGTAGAGGTATACTGTATATTGTGTGGCACAGTGTAGAGGTATACTGTATATTGTGGGGCACAGTGTAGCGGTATACTGTATATTGTGTGGCCCAGTGTAGAGGTATACTGTATATTGTGGGGCACAGTGTAGAGGTATACTGTATATTGTGGGGCACAGTGTAGAGGTATACTGTATATTGTGGGGCGCAGTGTAGAGGTGTACTGTATATTGTGTGGCCCAGTGTAGCGGTATACTGTATATTGTGTGGCCCAGTGTAGAGGTATACTGTGTATTGTGGGGCACAGTGTAGAGGCATACTGTATATTGTGGGGCACAGTGTAGAGGTATACTGTATATTGTGGGGCACAGTGTAGAGGTATACTGTATATTGTGGGGCACAGTGTAGAGGTATACTGTACATTGGGGGGCACAGTGTAGAGGTATACTGTATATTGTGGGGCACAGTGTAGAGGTATACTGTATATTGTGTGGCACAGTTTAGAGGTATACTGTATATTGTGGGGCACAGTGTAGCAGTATACTGTATATTGTGGGGCACAGTGTAGAGGTATACTTTATATTGTGGGGCACAGTGTAGAGGTATACTGTATATTGTGTGGCACAGTTTAGAGGTATACTGTATATTGTGTGGCACAGTGTAGCGGTACACTGTATATTGTGTGGCACAGTGTAGCGGTATACTGTATATTGTGTGGCACAGTGTAGCGGTATACTGTATATTGTGTGGCACAGTGTAGCAGTATACTGTATATTGTGGGGCACAGTGTAGAGGTATACTGTATATTGTGGGGCACAGTGTAGAGGTGTACTGTATATTGTGTGGCACAGTGTAGAGGTATACTGTATATTGTGTGGCACAGTGTAGAGGCATACTGTATATTGTGGGGCACAGTGTAGAGGTATACTGTATACTGTGTGGCACAGTGTAGAGGTATACTGTATATTGTGTGGCACAGTGTAGAGGTATACTGTATACTGTGTGGCACAGTGTAGAGGTATACTGTATATTGTGTGGCACAGTGTAGAGGTATACTGTATATTGTGTAGCACAGTGTAGCGGTATACTGTATATTGTGTGGCACAGTGTAGAGGTATACTGTATATTGTGTGGCACAGTGTAGAGGTATACTGTATACTGTGTGGCACAGTGTAGAGGTATACTGTATATTGTGTGGCACACTGTAGCGGTATACTGTATATTGTGTAGCACAGTGTAGCGGTATACTGTATATTGTGTGGCACAGTGTAGCGGTATACTGTATATTGTCGGGCACAGTGTAGGCTATGTGTGTATAACAAACATATTTCACATGAAAACTTACTTGGCTTGGCCCTTGGGGATCTCGGACGCCACTTCCACACTTGGCCGGGGGCTCGGCGGAGCTGATGTGTTTTATCCTAATGAGAAAGATTTCATATTAAGGATTTGGAGAAGGGGCAGAGGGATAGCAGAGCAGGGAGAGGCCGGTTCTGCTACTAGGGGGTCATACCATGAGGGAGTAATAAAGCCCACCATAATGTCCATCATGTGCCAGTAACAAGAGGGCCCCCCATCATGTGCCAGTAACAAAAGACCCCCCCATCATGTGCCAGTAACAAGAGGCCCCCCATCATGAGCCAGTAACAAGATGGCCCCCCCTCCATCATGTGCCAGTAACAGGAGGGCTCTCCCCATCATGTGCCAGTAAAAGACTGTTACTAAAAGTATTGTAATACATATAAAAAAACAATAAAAAAAAAAACGTATACTTACATCTATGTCAGCATTGCGATGCAGGCCTCTTCCGGCCTGTGTCCCGCACTGTACGGCTCAGGTGGCGCGATTACGTCATCGCGCCTCCTTCACCGACCTCTGATAGGCTGCCGGAGACACAGGGAAGGGACACGCCTCTCCCTCCCCTGCCGCAGCACAGCCATCTGTATCGCTGTCCTGAGGACGCCCATACAGATGAGTATGGAGATGAGCGCTTCCACAATGGAAGCGCTCATCTCCCTGTGCCTCCACCAGCTCGGGGGGGGGGGGGGGGGGAGAAATTGCGGGCTGCTGCTGGGCCTATTATCATGCAGGGGCCTACATTAATCCGGCCCTGTTTATAGTGCGACTGTTCGTATACAAAAATAACTATTCAAATAGTCCAGCTATCAGTCCATTTTTTACTTTTATCTCATTGTTGTCGCTACAGACAATTTATACCGGTTGACTATAAATAAGGTTTATTGAACCAAGCACTGTCCGGGCGCCTACTTTGTAATATACTCCTTGGAAGTCTCATGGAGTTTGCACTTGTTTACATATGATAACAATCACGGATGAGATGTGGCTGTACAGGCCAATGTCACCGTGATCCCTCAGTCTGAGGAACTCTTACAAAGTAGGAGCACACAGAGGGCCTGTTTAAAACATAATGGCTGCCTCTAGTGTGATGATGGTACACAGAGCCATAGAGGAAGTTCAAATAGATTCCAGCCATGTATGTATCTGTTCCTCCTAACCCTCACTGTGACCCTCATATATTGAGAAGGGTATACTCCTTATTCCGTGTTCTCCAAAAGCTCTTTACAGGAAGATGAGTCTGCTGACAAGTGGGAACTAGTGCGAGGGCTCGTCACGTGCTGTCTCACTAGCTTGTTTCAACATTTTGCGAACCAACTTTTCCAATTCCTTTCTTGACTTTTGTTATTCGTCCAAACTTTGCTTCACCCTTTTGTTCTCCTGTTAAGATAAAGAGACAGTATATATACTGTGTTTATGACCTTTAAAGGGGTTTTCCCATCGGAGACAATGGGGGCATATCATTAGAATTTGCCCCCATTGTCTGATGGGTGTGGGTCCCACCGCGCACCTACACCGAGAATGGAACGGGGAAGGTGGTGACCAAGCTAGTGCTCGGATATTTTCGGTGGCCCCATAGAAATGAATGGAGGACAGCAGCGCATGCACAGTGAGCCCTCCACAACTTTCGTGCCTCCATTCTCAGTGTAGGGGACTCGCACCTATCAGACAATAGGGGCCGGCTCGGACTGGCCCACAGTGGGCCTCTAAAGGAAGGTGGGCCCCTAGTGTCCCATCCCCTGCACAAGTGGCACATAACACAGTAGACTTACTGCACTACATACATATATTCAATGTGCAGCTCCTCAACAGCTTATGTTTATATTAAAAAACTTGACAGATTATTAAAGAAACTCCCCAGTTTATTATTATAGACACGATCAGAGCTGGGATGACTTCTATGTAGAGAGGAAAGCTACCAGTGTCCCCTTCTCCCCAGGACCTACCGTCTCAAAGTTGCTGCAGGGACCCCCATATTCAATCATCTGGTAGCATCTTGCTGCTGTGTGAGCAGGTAATATTTGAATGTATCCGTACGGTGGGCCCCAAAAATAAATTTTACTGGTGGGCCCTAGGAACCCCAGTTCGACACTGAATGGGGGCATATCCTAGCAATATACCCCATTGTCTGAGATGTGAAAACCCCTTCAAGTAACTTAAAACTAAGGGTTATTAGAGCACAAAATGAAGGTGAAAGTACCAGTCACACAGCTAAACAAACAGTTAACCCTTTGTGACAGATCGGCTCCAGATTTTTAACAAAGACTAATTTAACAAATTATTTTTACCTCAAAATTAGTAAAATTTAATCATACACGTAAAAAAATTGTCTCCGTAGGTGTACATAGCCTTTAAAGTTTTCTTAAGCTTTAGATCAGCATTGAGATTTCTCTGTACTCAGCCTCCAGCCTCTTCTATCAGTTATCCTTCTCAACTGCCTCTCAGTTTCTCCTGGTACCAACTGTCAAAGTCACCCACATCCCTTCATGTTCAGTCCCATCGTTTAGTTCTTACTGAGACTCCCTCCCCACATTTTGCAGTGCAAACATTCATAGGCTTTAGCTAATGAGTTCTTCCTGCTGAGGACATGGTAAAACCAAAAGTCACCTCGGTGATGATACAAAAACTGTGCCCTAAATATTTAATAGTAAAGAAATAGTTAAACTGGAATGTTGAATATTAAGATAAGATATTTTGACCTCGGTTTATCTGAAATGGTTGATAACAGGTAACAATAGCCTTCGTGCAAATAAAATGTGAGTTTTACCATAATTAAAGACATAAAGTCACAAAATGAAACACAAACTGAAACATTTAAGCCGACACACAGGGAGTTATGTGCATTTCTGTATGAACCATATTAAATATATTCCTCTATTTTGGAGTCAGTGGCCCTTTAAGTTGAACATTCTACACGTGGTGCTGATGTCATAACCGCGGCATTGTGAGAAGATTGGACTAGAACCTGGCTCACTCAGTGTTCTGTAGATTGTTGACTTTCTTTCAAAGGAGCAGCAGCGATATTGGTGAGCGCATCGAGTGATTAGGAGAATTTTGGGAATTTTGGAAGATGTGGGAGTCAGACTCATTTGACTATAGCTCAGTAACATCTAGCTCAGAGTCTGACCTCTCAGACTTCTCATCTTCCAATCAGTATGGCATGAAGCCGACACTACCATCTAAATACCGCCTAGGTGACAACTACACTGAACACAGGGACATGGCGGCTCGGAGAGTACTGGCCAGACTGACCAGTAATACTCAACTGAGAAACCCTGAGAGACACCCATCATCTAGTGGCTATGAAAGAACATCAGGATGGAATATTCCTATGACATCGGAATCACCTAGATGGCCAAAAGGAGCCACCGCAAAAGAAGTCACTAAGGACCTTGACCAAATACATAATTATTTAGCAGCAGCGACAAAGACCCTGGACTCCCTCAAGAAAAAGATCTACGAGGAGAATTCTTACCAGGCATATCCATCAAGACCGTTGCCAAAAATAACATCTGTGAATACGGTGCAGTATGCAAATTCCCAGCTACATCCAAGGAACCAGCATGATGAACCTCCTGCACCCAAGACAAAGACATCAGCATTACCACCTATAAGAACATCATCAAGTCATCATGCTCTAAAAACCCAGAAAGCTACCCCTAACAAACAGCTAAAGGAACTGTCCCAGCCCAATACGGCGGCTGCTGAGGCCCTGAGCCTGCTGGGGAAAGAGAACTGGGAAAAAAAGATCCAAGGTATTGATACCATCGTCTCCCTGATATCCTGCCATACTGAAGCTGCTCTACCATCCGTACGAGAACTGAGGACTGCTGTAATAAAAGAAGTGACCAACCTAAGATCAGCCGTGTCACTTGCAGCTATCAAATGCCTAGACACAATGTTCTCCGCAGTGCAGACACACATGGACTACAACCTCCAGCAGACAGTCACTGTGTTATTACACAAGGCTGGGGATTCCAGCTCCTTTATCCGGGAGGCAGTGAACAGCTCTCTAACATCAATGGTGGAGAATTGTAGTGTACGGGAGAGTAATACCCCGTCACTACTGAAGGGTCACTTGGGTATTGTCGTTCCCCCTGTATTTTTGGGGAGGTTGGTATAGAATATCTTATAATGTCATGCTATGTATTTTCCTGTTACTGTGAAACGTGCATTTGCAGGCCGGCTAGGGTGTAGTTCCAGCTCTGAGTCACTAGAGGGAGCTAGGGAACCCTAGGTTATATAAGGCCCAGTCAGGAAGTAGTAGCAGGAGAGACAGACAGTGGGAGCAGAGGTCAGAGATGATCCTGTGTCTGAGTGGAAGCCAGGCTATGGGCCTGTGAGAGCAAAGCAGGCCCCAAGCCTGCCGGCTAGGAGAGGGTAGTAAAGGCCCTGTAACCGGGTTCCGGATCCAAGGAAAAGGTTCCCCTCCTGAGTCATCATCCGTTTAGCTGAAGCAGCATAAGCCAGACACCAGCCAAGACACAGATTACCACAGAGGCCGATCAGATAAGCAAGAGGTACTCAAGATAACAGAGGAGGTACTAGATAAGGACAGCTTCAAGGGTACGCCAGATAAAGGGCATTAGACCTTGGAGGGAAAGTCACGTGTAGCGGGACCAGTCAGGAATAGTGTGCAAGCCGCCTGTACTGCATCTCCTGCAATCAACACTCTGTATTATACATTGCTAAGACCGGCCATTCTGTAATTCCCAAGAACCACCTGTATTGCTACAAGAAACCAACCGTCTTTCATGGAACTGTGCGGTACCTGTGTCCATGTATTATCCTGACTGATATTCAGTAAAAGTTCCAGTTTTTGTTGGCTATCCTGTGCTTGCTTCATTCTTCCACCATACTTTACACGGCGTGTCACCGTTTAATTGACACTGGCGTCACGAACTTTTAACATCTGCCTGTTCCTGTATTTGCCCCAATTGAAGACGACAGTGGATCCCAGGTTAGTGGTCAATCTGCACTACAAAGCCCAGCATACACTACTGACCCCCTGGGACACTGCAGAATGTCAGCCCTTGCCGCGCTCTCAGAGCCCTGACAGAAGGAGGACTCTGCCACAAGAACACCATGGTGAGATCCACCACAGTGAAACATCTTGCCGGTCTGGTGGATAGAATGGGACCAGAGTTTTTCCTTTCTGGAAGAAAGGGCATCACAGATAGGGCAATACCAGCTGTAGCCAAAGCTGTGCAGGATAGCTGCCCACAAGCCAGGATGTATGGCAGGAATATCCTGGGCATGCTAGCTGCACACCCCAGACTGGATGCAATGCTGGCTAAGTATCTACAGCCTAAAGACTTATCAGCCTTAAAGCTCCAGTTGAAGAAATTACCTCATTAACTAATTACATGGAGGAGGAATATTACATATTGCACCAAGAATAAGTCATCAGTGTTTGATAGACATATGTACCTGTGGAGAAGTGACATAACCCACAGTATCCATCTGATAAGGTATGAGAAAATTTGGAAGAATTTATATATTGTCGTACATGTATTTATATACACTAATAGATATATTTTGGGGAAAGCCTATGTTACTCTGTTTGCCCAGAGGTCTTCTCATGTCTTATCCTCTTATAGGAATACATTTGATATATGTTAAAGGGGTTTTCTACTAATATATTATTATGGGCTGTCAATTAGACACGTCATAAAAGTCATTGGTGACCACTAGGAGCCTCAATAATACAAAAAGCAAAAGGGGACGCAACTCCAATTTTTATTGGAATCATGGCCAAATGTTTGATCTCAGCCCTAATCATAATGAATGGGACATACGGAAACAAACCCATCGCACTTAGGATTTTTTGAAGTTCCATTACAACAACTTATCCAATATCCACAGGATTGGGTATAGGTCTGCTCAGTGTGGTCCATGCGCTGGGGTCCTGCTGATCACTAGATCCATGTTCTGCTGTTTAAATAGAGTAGTGGACCTACATGTGTGCTACTGCCTCATTCAACTCTGGTAGACTGCTGGAGATAGCATTCAAGCACTCAGCTATCTCCGGCAGCCCCATTCAGCTGAATGGAGTAGCAATGTTAATGCCGCTACATTTTCAACTAGTGATTGGTTGGGTCTCCAGTGGTCAGACCCCCTCCAGTCAGACACTTGTGCCCTATCCTGTGGATAGGAGATAAGTTGCTGCAGTGTGACAACTCTTTTAATGATGACCTGTTTAGAGACATAATTATAGGGATCTATGTGCAGTTTTGAGTTTATCTAGAAATCTTGAAACTAGTAATACATTTCTGTATAAATGCTTCGTTCTTCCCATGTAACCTGCTCCTCTACCCACAGGTCTACAAGTATCTAAGAAGTTTTGGAGCCATCATACATGCCACCACAGCCAGAGCCTTCTTATGTCATGAAGAATATAGCCCTGGAGTGATGAGCGCCAGGATGAACGCTGCTGCCATTGGGGTGGATAAGCCTGCCATATCATACCTCCATTCCTCCGTCTATATCCAAGATTGATGGTAACACAGAAGCTAGAAAGAAGCCACCTCCTTCCTAGCTGTTTTCCATTATTGCGAGGACATGATGTAATACAGTTGTAGCTGAGAGCGCAACCTGAAAGAAGCAATCTCTGGACCCATTGTCCCCCAATGTCTGTATACAGCGATTTCCATTGTGGATCCTAATATTATACCAACAGTAATGATGGTGAAGACACCGGAGCCCAATGCACAGCAGTCACACATCATCTGCTATATTGTGTTTCTTCAACAAAAATAAAACATTTTCTGTTCACTAATTATTGTCTGGATCCTTCCTGCCTACAGTCTCCAGTTTTTTGGGGAATCTCAGAAGTGTCCTATTATAAACAGTAACACAGATAACCCCATAGAAGTCAGTGATACAGGCAGAGCACAGGAAGGGATTTCCAATAGGGGGGCTCCACTGAGCTCTGTCTGGAGTTCTTCTTTAGGCCATATTCACAATCAGGCCAATATCAGCCTGATCAGGAGAAGACAAGTCCGCAGTGGAGGCTGGTGTGCCAGTCGTCCAGTAATACAGCGTCTGAGGATATTCTTCACATCTTATTCCATACCCTATGATGCTAACACTAAGTGCCAGCCATACTATTTCTAAAGGTTGGGCAGCCCAAAGAATTTTTGGAGCCCTCCTGCATGGCAACATTTTTGGTCCCTCTCCTGCAGTATAAAAACAGTGGTCATACACTTAACCACTTAACCAGGTCATGGCCTGCCCTGCATGACCAGAATGGCGAGGCACAACAATCGCAGGAGACAGGGAACCACATACTATCTGCTGAATGGAGTTACACCCCCAGGGACCTTCTCCTACAAGAAGCAGCTTCTTAAGGTTTGAGATCATGAGAGTTGGTGAGGGGTAAGCACAAGTAAAAGTGCACAAGTAAAACCAGCCATAGTGCAAACATAAGGCTATGACTAGAGATATTACACATATATAAACGTACAGGCAGACATTATACAAGGTACGTACAGCTAGACATTGTAAGAGTCACCAACAGACAGGCACCATAAATGAAATGAAGAGGAAATATTTTTTTGTAGTTGTAGGGTTTTTCCCAGAATAAAGTCCACTTTTGGGCCCTAGGCTCCTCAGTCTGACGCCGCTCCTAGAGAGAAGTTGATTCTTCTAGGCTACTATCCCATGAATCCCTATCTGGCCCAGTATCTAAGGGAATTCTGACTTCACAATCCCCCTGTTTGAAAGGGCAGCAGGCTCATGAGAGTGCTGCAGTCTCACCAATGTCTACCTATATGTCATCTACATGGCATCAGGGGGTAATCCACTGCCTCGAAATACACATTGGCGATTAGAACCAGTGGCGTTGCTAAGGCTGGTGTCACCCGGTGCAGTAGAAAATGGTGTCACCGCCCGCCCCCCCCCCCCCGGAAGCAATAATAAGGTCATAGCCATATATGGGGGCTATGGTGGTGCTACTGCCATAGGGGGCATCCGTTAGCTCAGCAGACCCCCCCCAGCAGTCAGAGCCTGGTCTCGGGAGGAGCACTTCCAGATTATTTTCTGTCGGCCGCCACAAAACAATGGTGTTTAGAGAACAGACTACGCAGTGTAGAGGTATACTGTATATTGTGTGGCACAGTATAGCGGTATACTGTATATTGTGTGGCACAGTGTAGAGGTATACTGTATATTGTGTGGCACAGTATAGCGGTATACTGTATATTGTGTGGCACAGTGTAGATGTATACTGTATATTGTGTGGCACAGTGTAGAGGTATACTGTATATTGTGTGGCACAGTGTAGAGGTATACTGTATATTGTGTGGCACAGTGTAGAGGTATACTGTATATTGTGTGGCACAGTGTAGCGGTATACTGTATATTGTGTGGCACAGTGTAGAGGTATACTGTATATTGTGTGACTAAGTGTAGAGGTATACTGTATATAGTGGGGCACAGTGTAGAGGTATACTGTATATTGTGGGGCACAGTGTAGCGGTATACTGTATATTGTGGGGCACAGTATAGAGGTATACTGTATATTGTGTGGCCCAGTGTAGAGGCATACTGTATATTGTGTGGCCCAGTGTAGCGGTATACTGTATATTGTGGGGCACAGTGTAGCGGTATACTGTATATTGTGGGGCACAGTGTAGAGGTATACTGTACATTTGTGGGGCACAGTGTAGAGGTATACTGTACATTGTGTGGCACAGTGTAGCGGTATACTGTATATTGTGGGGCACAGTGTAGAGGTATACTGTATATTGTGGGGCACAGTGTAGAGGTATACTGTATATTGTATGGCACAGTGTAGAGGTATACTGTATATTGTGGAGCACAGTGTAGAGGTATACTGTATATTGTGGGGCACAGTGTAGAGGTATACTGTATATTGTGTGGCACAGTGTAGAGGTATACTGTATATTGTGTTGCACAGTGTAGTGGTATACTGTATATTGTGGAGCACAGTGTAGCGGTATAATGTATATTGTGGAGCACAGTGTAGCGGTATACTGTATATTGTGTGGCACAGTGTAGCGGTATACTGTATATTGTGTGGCACAGTGTAGCGGTATACTGTATATTGTGTGGCACAGTGTATGCTATATGTGTATAACAAACATATTTCACATAAAAACTTACAATTACTTGGCTTAACATTTTGGGATCTCGGACGCCACTTCCACACTTGGCCGGGGGCTCGGCGGAGCTGATGTATTTTATCCTAATGAGAAAGGGATAGCAGAGCAGGGTGCTTCTACTAGGGGGTCATACCATGGGGGAGTAATAAAGTCCACCATTATGCCAGTAACAATAGCCCCCCATCATGTGCCAGTAACAATAGCCCCCCATCATGTGCCAGTAACAAGAGTCCCCCCCATCATGTGCCAGTAACAAAAGACCCCACCATCATGAGCCAGTAGCAAGATGGCCCCCCTCCATCATGTGCCAGTAACAAGATGGCCCCCCTATCATGTGCCAATAACAAGAGGGCCCCCCTATCATGTGGCAGTAACAAGAGGCGCCCCCTCCCATCATGTGCCAGTAAAAGACTGTTACTAAAAGTATTGTAATACATATAAAATAATGCTTTAAAAAAACTTATACTTACATCTATGTCAGCGATGCGATGCAGGCCTCTGATAGGCTGCCGGAGACACAGGGAAGGGACACGCCTCTCCCTCCCCTGCCACAGCACAGCCATCTGTATCGCTGTCCTGAGGACGCCCATATAGATGACTATGGAGATGAGCGCTCATCTCCCTGTGCCTCCACCAGCTCGGGGGGGGGGAAAGAAATTGCAGGCTGCTGCTGGGCCTATTATCACGCAGGGGCCTGGAGCTGCAGCTCCATCCGCCCCTACATTAATCCGGCCCTGTTTATAGTGCGACTGTTCGTATACAAAAATAACTATTCAAATAGTCCAGCTATCAGTCCATTTTTTACTTTTATCTCATTGTTGTCGCTACAGACAATTTATACCGGTTGACTATAAATAAGGTTTATTGAACCAAGCACTGTCCGGGCGCCTACTTTGTAATATACTCCTTGGAAGTCTCATGGAGTTTGCACTTGTTTACATATGATAACAATCACGGATGAGATGTGACTGTACAGGCCAATGTCACCGTGATCCCTCCGTCTGAGGAACTCTTACAAAGTAGGAGCACACAGAGGGCCTGATTAAAAGGGGCCACATAAAATGTTACTCTACATAATGGCTGCCTCTAGTGTGATGATGGTACACAGAGCCAGAGATTCCAGCCATGTATCTGTTCCTTCTAACCCTCACTGTGACCCTCATATACTGAGAAGGGTATACTCCTTATTCCGTGTTCTCCAAAAGCTCTTTACAGGAAGATGAGTCTGCTGACAAGTGGGAACTAGTGCGAGGGCTCGTCACGTGCTGTCTCACTTGCTTGTTTCAACATTTTGCGAACCAACTTTTCCAATTCCTTTCTTGACTTTTGTTATTCGTCCAAACTTTGCTTCACCCTTTTGTTCTCCTGTTAAGATAAAGAGACAGTATATATACTGTGTTTATGACCTTTAAAGGGGTTTTCCCATCGGAGACAATGGGGGCATATCATTAGAATTTGCCCCCATTGTCTAATGGGTGTGGGTCCCACCGCTGGGACCTGCACCTACACCGAGAATGGAGCGGGGAAGGTGGTGACCAAGCTAGTGCTCGGCTATTTTCGGTGGCCCCATAGAAATGAATGGAGGACAGCAGCGCATGCACAGTGAGCCCTCCACAACTTTCGTGCCTCCATTCTCAGTGTAGGGGACTCGCACCTATCAGACAATAGGGGCCGGCTCGGACTGGCCCACAGTGGGCCTCTAAAGGAAGGTGGGCCCCTAGTGTCCCATCCCCTGCACAAGTGGCACATAACACAGTAGACTTACTGCACTACATACATATATTCAATGTGCAGCTCCTCAACAGCTTATGTTTATATAAAAAAATTGACAGATTATTAAAGAAACTCCCCAGTTTATTATTATAGACACGATCAGAGCTGAGATGACTTCTATGTAGAGAGGAAAGCTACCAGTGTCCTCTTCTCCCCAGGACCTACCTTCTCAAAGTTACTGCAGGGACCCCCATATTTAATCATCTGGTAGCATCTTGCTGCTGTGTGAGCAGGTAATATTTGAATGTATCCGTACGGTGGGCCCCAAAAATAAATTTTACTGGTGGGCCCTAGGAGCCCCAGTCCGACACTGAATGGGGGCATATCCTAGCAATATACTCCATTGTCTAACATGTGAAAACCCCTTTAAGTAACTTAAAACTAAGGGTTATTAGAGCACAAAATGAAGGTGAAAGTACCAGTCACACAGCTAAACAAACAGTTAACCCTTTGTGACAGATCGGCTCCATATTTTTAACAAAGACTAATTTAATTATTTTTACCTCAAAATTAGTAAAAATTTATCATACACGTAAAAAAATTGTCTCCGTAGGTGTACATAGCCTTTAAAGTTTTCTTAAGTTTTAGATCAGCATTGAGATTTCTCTGTACTCAGCCTCCAGCCTCTTCTATCAGTTCAACTGCCTCTCAGTTTCTCCTGGTACCAACTGTCAAAGTCACCCACATCCCTTCATGTTCAGTCCCATCTTTTAGTTCTTACTGAGACTCCCTCCCCCACATTTTACAGTGCAAACATTCATAGGCTTTAGCCAATGAGTTCTTCCTGCTGAGGACATGGTAAAACCAAAAGTCACCAAGGTGATGATACAAAAACTGTGCCCTAAATATTTAATAGTAAAGAAATAGTTAAACTGGATTGTTGAATATCAAGATAAGATATTTTGACCTCTGTTTATCTGAAATGGTTGATAACGGGTAACAATAGCCTTCGGGCAAATACAATGTGAGTTTAACCATAATTAAAGACATAAAGTCACAAAATTAAACACAAACTGAAACATTTAAGCCGACACACAGGGAGTTATGTGCATTTCTGTATGAACCATATTAAATATATTCCTCTATTCTGGAGTCAGTGGCCCTTTAAGTTGAACATTCTACACGTGGTGCTGATGTCATAACCGCGGCATTGTGAGAAGATTGGATTAGAACCTGGCTCACTCAGTGTTCTGTAGATTGTTGACTTTCTTTCAAAGGAGCAGCAGTGATATTGGTGAGCGCATCGAGTGATTAGGAGAATTTTGGGAATTTTGGAAGATGTGGGAGTCAGACTCATTTGACTATAGCTCAGTAACATCTAGCTCAGAGTCTGACCTCTCAGACTTCTCATCTTCCAATCAGTATGGCATGAAGCAGACACTACCATCTAAATACCGCCTAGGTGACAACTACACTGAACACAGGGACATGGCGGCTCAGAGAGTACTGGCCAGACTGACCAGTAATACTCAACTGAGAAACCCTGAGAGACCCCCATCATCTAGTGGCTATGAAAGAACATCAGGATGGAATATTCCTATGACATCGGAATCACCTAGATGGCCAAAAGGAGCCACCACAAAAGAAGTCACTAAGGACCTTGACCAAATACATAATTATTTAGCAGCAGCGACAAAGACCCTGGACTCCCTCAAGAAAAAGATCTACGAGGAGAATTCTTGCCAGGCATATCCATCAAGACCGTTGCCAAAAATACCATCTGTGAATACGGTGCAGTATGCAAATTCCCAGCTACATCCAAGGGACCAGCATGATGAACCTCCTGCACCCAAGACAAAGACATCAGCATTACCACCTATAAGAACATCATCAAGTCATCATGCTCTAAAAACCCAGAAAGCTACCCCTAACAAACAGCTAAAGGAACTGTCCCAGCCCAATACGGCGGCTGCTGAGGCCCTGAGCCTGCTGGGGAAAGAGAACTGGGAAAAAAAGATCCAAGGGATTGATACCATCGTCTCCCTGATATCCTGCCATACTGAAGCTGCTCTACCATCTGTACGAGAACTGAGGACCGCTGTAATAAAAGAAGTGACCAACCTAAGATCAGCCGTGTCACTTGCAGCTATCAAATGCCTAGACACAATGTTCTCCGCAGTGCAGACACACATGGACTACAACCTCCAGCAGACAGTCACTGTGTTATTACACAAGGCCGGGGATTCCAGCTCCTTTATCCGGGAGGCAGTGAACAGCTCTCTAACATCAATGGTGGAGAATGTCAGCCCTGGCCGCGCTCTCAGAGCCCTGACAGAAGGAGGACTCTGCCACAAGAACACCATGGTGAGATCCACCACAGTGAAACATCTCGCCGGTCTGGTGGATAGAATGGGACCAGAGTTTTTCCTTTCTGGAAGAAAGGGCATCACAGATAGGGCAATACCAGCTGTAGCCAAAGCTGTGCAGGATAGCTGCCCACAAGCCAGGATGTATGGCAGGAATATCCTGGGCATGCTAGCTGAACACCCCAGACTGGATGCAATGCTGGCTAAGTATCTACAGCCTAAAGACTTATCAGCCTTAAAGCTCCAGTTGAAGAAATTACCTCATTAACTAATTACATGGAGGAGGAATATTACATATTGCCCCAAGAAGAAGTCATCAGTGTTTAATAGACATATGTACCTGTGGAGAAGTGACATAACCTACAGTATCTGATAAGGTATGAGAAAATTTGGAAGAATTTATATGTTGTCGTACATGTATTTATATACACTAATAGATATATTTTGGGGAAAGCCTATGTTACTCTGTTTGCCCAGAGGTCTTCTCATGTCTTATCCTCTTATAGGAATACATTTGATATATGTTAAAGGGGTTTTCTACTAATATATTATTATGGGCTGTCAATTAGACACGTCATAAAAGTCATTGGTGACCACTAGGAGCCTCAATAATACAAAAAGCAAAAGGGGACGCAACTCCCATTTTTATTGGAAACGTGGCCAAATGTTTGATCTCAGCCCTAATCATAATGAATGGGACATACGGAAACAAACCCATCGCACTTAGGATTTTTTGAAGTTCCATTACAACAACTTATCCACTATCCACAGGATTGGGTATAGGTCTGCTCAGTGGGGTCCATGTGCTGGGGCCCTGCTGATCACTAGATCCATGTTCTGCTGTTTAAATGGAGTGGTGGACATACATGTGTGCTACTGCTTCATTCAACTCTGGTAGACTCTCTGGAGATAGCATTCAAGCACTCAGCTATCTCCGGCAGCCCCATTCAGCTGAATGGAGTAGCAATGTTAATGCCGCTACATTTTCAACTAGTGATTGGTTGGGTCTCCAGTGGTCGGACCCCCTCCGGTCAGACACTTGTCCCCTATCCTGTGGATAGGAGAAAAGTTGCTGCAGTGTGACAACTCTTTTAATGATGACCTGTTTAGAGACATAATTATAGGGATCTATGTGCAGTTTTGAGTTTATCTGGGAATCTTAAAACTGGTAATACATTTCCACAATTCTGTATAAATGCTTTGTCCTTCCCATGTAACCTGCTCCTCTACCCACAGGTCTACAAGTATCTAAGAAGCTTTGAAACCATCATACATGCCACCACAGCCAGAGCCTTCTTATGTCATGAAGAATATAGCCCTGGAGTGATGAGCGCCTGGATGAACGCTGCTGCCATTGGGCTGGATAAGCCTGCCATATCATACCTCCATTCCTCCGTCTATAGCCAAGATTGATGGTAATACAGAAGCTAGAAAGAAGCCACCTCCTTCCTAGCTGTTTTCCATTATTGCGAGGACATGATGTAATACAGTTGTAGCTGAGAGCACAACCTGAAAGAAGCAATCTCTGATCCCATTGTCCCCCAATGTCTGTATACAGCGATGTCCATTGTGGATCCTAATATTATACCAACAGAAATGATGGTGAAGACACCGGAGCCCAATGCACAGCAGTCTCACATCATCTGCTATATTGTGTTTCTTCAACAAAAATAAAACATTTTCTGTTCACTAATTATTGTCTGGATCCTTCCTGTCTACAGTCTCCAGTTTTTTGGGAATCTCAGAAGTGTCCTATTATAAACAGTAACACAGATAACCCCATAGAAGTCAGTGATCCAGGCAGAGCACAGGAAGGGATTTCCAATAGGGGGGCTCCACTGAGCTCTGTCTGGAGTTCTTCTTTAGGTCATATTCACAATCAGGCCAATATCAGCCTGATCAGGAGAAGACAAGTCCGCAGTGGAGGCTGGTGTGCCAGTCGTCCAGTAATACAGCGTCTGAGGATATTCTTCACATCTTATTTAATACCCTATGATGCTAACACTAAGTGCCAGCCATACTATTTCTAAAGGTTGGGCAGCCCAAATAATTTTTGGCGCCCTCCTGCATGGCAACATTTTTGGTCCCTCTCCTGCAGTATAAAAACAGTGGTCATACACTTAACCAGGTCATGGCCTGCCCTGCATGACCAGAATGGCGAGGCACAACAATTGCAGGAGACAGGGAACCACATACTCTCTGCTGAATGGAGTTACACCCCCAGGGACCTTCTCCTACAAGAAGCAGCTTCTTAAGGTTTGAGATCATGAGAGTTGGTGAGGGGTAAAAGCACAAGTAAAAGTGCCCAAGTAAAACCAGCCATAGTGCAAACATAAGGCTATGACTAGAGATATTACACATATATAAACGTACAGGCAGACATTATACAAGGTACGTACAGCTAGACATTGTAAGAAGCACCAACAGACAGGCACCATAAATAAAATGAAGAGGAAATATTTTCTTGTAGCTGTAGGGTTTTTCCCCAGAATAAAGTCCACTTGTGGGCCCTAGGCTCCTCAGTCTGACGCTGCTCCTAGAGAGAAGCTGATTCTTCTAGGATACTCTCCCATGAATCCCTATCTGGCCCAGTATCTAAGGGAATTCTTACTTCGGTGCGGTAGAAAATGGTCAGAGCCTGGTCTCGGGAGGGGCACTTCCAGATTATTTTCTGTCTGCCGCCACAAAACAATGGTGCTTATAGAACAGACTACACAGTGTAGAGGTATACTGTATAATGTGTGGCACAGTGTAGCGGTATACTGTACATTGTGTGGCACAGTGTAGAGGTATACTGTATATTGTGTGGCACAGTGTAGATGTATACTGTATATTGTGGGGCACAGTGTAGAGGTATACTGTATATTGTGTGGCACAGTATAGAGGTATACTGTATATTGTGTGGCACAGTGTAGAGGTATACTGTATATTGTGTGGCACAGTGTAGAGGTATACTGTATATTGTGTGGCACAGTGTAGAGGTATACTGTATATTGTGGGGCACAGTGTAGAGGTATACTGTATATTGTGGGGCACAGTGTAGAGGTATACTGTATATTGTGTGGCACAGTGTAGAGGTATACTGTGTGGCACAGTGTAGAGGTATACTGTATATTGTGGGGCACAGTGTAGAGGTATACTGTATATTGTGGGGCACAGTGTAGCGGTATACTGTATATTGTGGGGTACAGTGTAGAGGTATACTGTATATTGTGGGGCACAGTGTAGAGGTATACTGTATATTGTGTGGCACAGTGTAGAGGTATACTGTATATTGTGTGGCACAGTGTAGAGGTATACTGTATATTGTGTGGCACAGTGTAGAGGTATACTGTATAATGTGGGGCACAGTGTAGCGGTATACTGTATATTGTGTGGCACAGTGTAGAGGTATACTGTATATTGTGGGGCACAGTGTAGAGGTATACTATACATTGTGGGGCACAGTGTAGAGGTATACTGTATATTGTGTGGCACAGTGCAGAGGTATACTGTATATTGTGGGGCACAGTGTAGCGGTATACTGTATATTGTGTGGCACAGTGCAGAGGTATACTGTATATTGTGGGGCACAGTGTAGCGGTATACTGTACATTGTGGGGCACAGTGTAGCGGTATACTGTACATTGTGGGGCACAGTGTAGAGGTATACTGTACATTGTGGGGCACAGTGTAGAGGTATACTGTACATTGTGGGGCACAGTGTAGAGGTATACTGTATATTGTGTGGCACAGTGCAGAGGTATACTGTATATTGTGTGGCACAGTGTAGAGGTATACTGTACATTGTGTGGCACAGTGTAGCGGTATACTGTATATTGTGGGGCACAGTGTAGAGGTATACTGTACATTGTGGGGCACAGTGTAGAGGTATACTGTATATTGTGTGGCACAGCGCAGAGGTATACTGTACATTGTGTGGTACAGTGTAGCGTTATACTGTATATTGTGTGGCACAGTGTAGAGGTATACTGTATATTGTGGGGCACAGTGTAGAGGTATACTGTACATTGTGGGGCACAGTGTAGAGGTATACTGTACATTGTGGGGCACAGTGTAGAGGTATACTGTATATTGTATTGCACAGTGTAGAGGTATACTGTATATTGTGTAGCACAGTGTAGAGGTATACTGTATATTGTGGGGCACAGTGTAGAGGTATACTGTATATTGTGGGGCACAGTGTAGAGGTATACTGTACATTGTGGGGCACAGTGTAGAGTATACTGTATATTGTGTGGCACAGTGTAGAGGTATACTGTATATTGTGTGGCACAGTGTAGAGGTATACTGTATATTGTGTGGCACAGTGTAGAGGTATACTGTATATTGTGTGGCACAGCGCAGAGGTATACTGTATATTGTGTGGCACAGTGTAGAGGTATACTGTATATTGTGGGGCACAGTGTAGAGGTATACTGTATATTGTGGGGCACAGTGTAGAGGTATACTGTACATTGTGGGGCACAGTGTAGCGTTATACTGTATATTGTGTGGCACAGTGTAGCGGTATACTGTATATTGTGTGGCACAGTGTAGAGGTATACTGTATATTGTGTGGCACAGTGTAGAGGTATACTGTATATTGTGGGGCACAGTGTAGAGGTATACTGTACATTGTGGGGCACAGTGTAGCGGTATACTGTATATTGTGTGGCACAGTGTAGAGGTATACTGTATATTGTGTGGCACAGTGTAGAGGTATACTGTATATTGTGGGGCACAGTGTAGAGGTATACTGTATATTGTGGGGCACAGTGTAGCGGTATACTGTATATTGTGGGGCACAGTGTAGAGGTATACTGTATATTGTGGGGCACAGTGTAGCGGTATACTGTATATTGTGTGGCATAGTGTAGAGGTATACTGTATATTGTGGGGCACAGTGTAGCGGTATACTGTATCTTGTGTGGCCCAGTGTATGTTATATGTGTATAATAAACATACTCCACATGAAAACTTACAATTACTTGGCCCTTGGGGATCTCGGACACCACTTCAACACTTTGGCCGGGGGCTCGGCGGAGCTGATGATGTGTTTTATCCTAATGAGAAAGATTTCATAATAAGGATTTGGAGAAGGGGCACAGGGATAGCAGAGCAGGGAGAGGCTGGAGCTGCTACTAGGGGGTCATGCCATGGGGGAGTAATAAAGCCCACCATAATGCCCCCCCCCCCAGTAGAAATAATTCTCCTTATAATGTGGCAGTGCAAAAAATACCCCCCTTGTAATGCCCCCAGTTGAGCTAATGTCCCTATAGTGCCCCCATAATGTGCCAGTATAAAACACCCCTATATAGTGCCCCCCATAATGTACCAGTATAAAATGCCCCATATAAAGTGGCCCAGTAGATGCCCTCAGTGTCCGGACGGGGGTGACACCATTTTCTACCGCACCTGGTGACACCAGCCCTAGCAACGCCACTGCTGAAGCCCCACTCGAAGGCCGACCTGTGGTCTGTTGTTGGAAGTGTCAGCAATGAGGCATTTTGAAGCACACTGTCCCCAGAGGGAGGAGCCAATGGAGTGTGGTGCCACCCGCCGCCTCTCCATGTTTGCTCATCCTGTTTGCAGCACTACACCCCTGCAGGAACCATTACCCCAGGAGCATCAACTCCAGGTAAACTGATTAGTGTTGTGGCTCTGTTGGACTCAGGTAGCCTGGTCACCCTCTTGTGTGCTGCCATGCCCCATGACCTGGTCATCCCTGAAAGGCGGGTGGGGGTGGTTTGTATCTATGGGGACACTAAGCATTATCCGATGGCTAAATTGACTGTAGGGACAAGCTGCGGGACAGTGATCCATGAAGTGGGTGTGGTACCGGACTTAATATATCTATCGATTGTGGGATGTGATTTTCCATTGTTCTCGGCACTCTGGTCTCATTCCCACTGTAATGATATGCCTGTTGCATGTTCACCTTTTTCAGCCCAATTCCTTTAGGTGAAGAAGCCCAAACAGATGCTGTAGGGGTGACCAATGAAGGATTGGACAGTTTTCCCCCTGCAGTATTAGCTGGGGATGAGGGTGAGGCATCGAACCCTGAGCAAAATGTACCGGACTTGAAAGTGTCACGGGAGAACTTCGGGACTGCTCAGTTACGAGACTCCACCCTGAAACATGCATGGGAAAATGTAACCGTACTGAAGGAGGTGCCTCAGGAGTCTAATGCTGATCAAAGGTTTCCTCATTTTGCTGTCAGCGATAATTTACTGTATCGTGTTACTAAGATGCGTGATGAAATTATAGAGCAATTGGTGATACCCATACCTTATAGAAGGATGGTCCTTGATATGGCCCACACCCATTTACTTGGGGGTCATCTGGGGACTGACAAAACAAAGGAAAGAATCCTGCAAAGTTTCTATGGGCCAGGTTGTTACCAAGAGGTTGAAAGGTTTTGTCGGTCCTGCTCAACCTGCCAAGTAACGTCTCCTGTGAGTCACTTTCGGAGCCCCTTGGTTCCCCTGCCAATAATTGAGATTCCATTTGACAGAATAAGCTATGGATTTGGTGGAGCCATTAGTCAGATCTGCCCGAGGCCACCAGTATATTTTGGTAGTGCTGGACTATGCCACCAGGTATCCTGAAGCCATTCCGTTGTGGAATACCTCCTCCAAGTCCATTGCTCGGCAGTTGGTTCATATATTTTCCAGAACTGGCCTACCAAAATAAATACTGACTGACCAGTGTACACCTTTCATGTCCAAAGTTATGAAAGACCTTTGCAACCTTCTGAAAATTAAGCAGCTAAGAACCTCTGTATATCATCCCCAAACAGATGGCCTCATAGAGAGGTTCAATAAAACCTTAAAGGGGATGTTGAGAAGGGTGGTAGAAAAGGATGGGAGGAACTGGGATTGTCTGTTGCCATATCTCATGTTCTCCATCCGAGAGGTCCCCCAGTCCTCCACTGGCTTCTCTCCATTTGAGTTATTATATGGGAGACATCCCAGGGGATTGCTGGATATTGCCAAGGAGACTTGGGAGAGTGAGGCTACCCCTTACAGAAGTGTGATAGAACATGTGGCCCAAATGTAAGATCGCATCAGCATTATTATGCCCATTGTGAGAGAACACATGCAGAAGGCCCAAGAGTCCCAGAACAGGTTGTACAATAGAGCGGCCTAGGTGAGGAGGTTCAACCCTGGGGACCGGGTACCAGTGCTGGTTCCCACGGTAGAAAGCAAATTTCTGGCAAAGTGGCAGGGTCCTTTTGAAGTAGTAGAAAGGGTTGGAGAAGTCAATTATAAAATACATCAGCCTGGTAAAAGAAAGCCCATCCAACTCTATCACGTCAATTTAATCAAACCTTGGAAGGATAGAGAGTCCCTGGTAGTGGCCACAAAACCCCAAATGGACTGTCACACAGATATTGAAAAGATTGCAATAGGTGACACCCTGTCCAAACCCCAAAAACAAGAAACCAAGGAGTTTCTACAGCGGAACAGGGATACTTTTACGGATCTGCCAGGCAGTACAGATGTCATTCAGCATGACATAGTCACTGACCCCAAGGTAACGATAAACATTAAACCATACAGAATCCCTGAGGCTCGGAGACAAGCAGTCTCTAAGGAGGTAAAGCGTATGTTAGCTCTGCAGGTTATTGAGGAATCCAAAAGCCCCATTATATTAGTGCCTAAGCCAAACTGGACCTGGCGGTTCTGCAATGACTTCCGCCATCTAAATGAAGTCTCTAAATGCGATTTCCTATCCTATGCCCCGGGTAGATTAATTAATTAAAAGGTTAGGACCAGCTAGGTATATTACCACACTTGACCTCATCAAGGGGTATTGGCAGATTCCTCTATCAGATAAGGCAAAGGAAAAGACTGCCTTCTCCACCCCAGACGGACTCTTTCAATATACCAGATGCCCTTTGGGTTACAAGGGGCACCCGGAACTTTCCAGAGAGCGATGGACAGGGTCTTGGTGCCCCATAAAAGGTACACAGCCGCATACTTAGATGATATTGTGGTCTTGAGCACAGACTGGGAATCCCATCTAGGTAAGGTACAGGACATACTGGATTCCCTCAGGAAAGCTGGCTTTACTGCTAACCCGGAGAAGTGCGCTATCTGGGGTATATTGTAGGTAAGGGCACAATAAGACCACAGGTAAACAAAGTGGAGGCAATTCAGAAGTGGCCACAGCCTCAGACAAAAAAACAAGTGAAGGCATTCTTTGGGATTGTTGGCTATTACCGCAGATTTGTCCCGAACGTTGCCTCCATTGCAGCACCATTAACAGACCTTACAAAAGCCCTATGCAGTTAGCCTGTGCTGATTTCACCAGACTTCTCAAAAGAGTTTGTTGTCCAGACCGATGCCTCAGAGGTTGGGTTAGGGGCAGTAATGTCACAAGAGGTAAATGGGGAAGAACACCCCATCATATATTTGAGTAGAAAACTCCCCTCCTGTGAGAGAAACTACTCAATAGTGGAGAGGGAGTGTTTGGCAATAAAGTGGGCCCTAGAGGCTCTACGGTACTATTTGGCAGTTAGGAAGTTCCGCTTGGTATCAGACATGCCCCTTTAAAATGGATGCACCGAAATAAAGGGAACAATGCAAGGGTGACACGGTGGCTCCTGGAGTTACAGGACTTTCATTTTGTGGTAGAGCACCGGGCAGGGAAGCTTCATATCAATGCTTATGCCGTGTCAAGGATTTACTGTCTATCAGGGTCAAGTGCCCAGTCCCCTGGCCATGGGCAGAGGGGGGGGGATATGTAAGCATCCAAGGGGTGAGGTTATTGATGGTAAGTATGTGTCACTGAGGCTGCTGCTCTCAGTGATGTAAATCCCGGAGGTAAACAGCAACCAGTGATGTGAGATTGCTGAATTTGTGGTAACTAGAATTTGGGTCTGGGATTTAGGAGTGACTGGAGAGTTTGGGTGGGAAGGTCACTATGTTGTTGTTAGTATCTTGAAGTGAATTGGCTGAGTAATGGGGAGCCAGTGAAGTGATTGGCAGAGGGGCAAAGCAGAGGAGGAATGGGATAGAGGTGGATTAAATGGGCAGCAGAGTTGAGGATCGATTGGAGGGGCACATGAGTGCTAGATTGGAGGTCACGGAGGAGGATATCATAGTAGTCTAGCATGCACTAGCATTTTAATTGACTCAAAGGTGAGGCCGGAGTGAATATGAGAGATGTTCTTGACTTGAAAGCGACAGGTGGGCTCCAGTCACCTCCATGGGACTTCTGAAAATAGCTGAGCGCGCTTGCTCAGTTATTTTTAGAACTCCCGTAGAAATGAATGGAGAGTACACTACACACGCGCAGTGCGCTCTTTCAATTTGAAGGTCCTGTTCTGGAGATAGGAGCTTGTCCCAGAGATAGGACCTGCACATGTCATTGATGGAATACCCTAGAGATAGCGACATGCCATCAATGTCTGAGATGGGCAGAACCCTTTAAAACTATGATTTGCAAAATGTCATCCTTAAAACCAATAAATCTGCAACTAGTCACTAAGGGAAAACATATCTGCCTGTCATTGGGCAGATAGCCATCCCTCATTTTATGTGGACTTTTTCATGCACAGTTTACCGTCCAACCATTTATCAGCAATCACTGGTTTATTTATTTTATTACGACTATGATGAAGTGATGCCAAGTGGCAGGGGTGGAGTACACACATCAGAGTATATATAGAGGGGTAACACAAGCTGGACGTATAGAAGACACGAAGAACACAATGTTCAGCTTCCTCATTTTGCTCCTTGGCATCGGCCATAGTCATGCAGCCAGCTTGGTAAGTTCCTCTGGAAATTGTAAGGTAATTACTTTACGTGTATCACATATCAAACATCTCTGCACTCTTGCATGCCAATAAAAAATACTTTAAAGGCTATAAACACATGTGTGCATTAAAAATCAATAATCCCATATGCAGCACATAATAAAACTGCACTTGTTAGTTTACTGGTATCAGCTTTGCCTTACATGCTCTCAGAAATGCTCTTCCATGAGATTCACTCACTGTTCTCATCTGCCCGGCGTTCCTGTGGATTTCACATGCACCTGCAATGTCAAACTGGGGTACTGAGGGCCCACCAGTGTAACTGATTCTGGGGGCCCACCTTAGGGTTCCTGCACACTAACTTTTCCATGTCTGTACCGTTCACTTTACTTCAATGGGGCCACACAAAAAAATTACTCAGTGTGCATTCCGTGTCTGTATGTCCGTTCTGCAAAATGATAGAACATGTCCTATTATTGTCGGCATTACAGACAAGGATAGGACTGGTTTAATAGAGGCCGACTGCTCTGTTCTGCATAATGTGGAATGCACATGGCCGGTATCCATGTTTTGTGGATCCGCAATTTGCAGATTGCAAAACATCCAACAATCGTGTACATGAGCCCTTACAGTGATAACAGTAATATGACGGCAGACGTTCACAGCAAAATGCAAAAACATACATGTGGCAGAATTTACACATATTTGGATATCCTGCACTTAAGTTAGTCAGACAGAAGACACATGCAGCGCACACCAATCACTTATTGGACGCATGTGGGACAGAAGACACTTATACATGGGTCACATGCCACTGATGCATATGTCACATACTGCACATACACCACTGATGCATAGATCATACACTGCCTGTCCAAAAAAAAGTCGCCACCTGGATTTAACTAAGCAAATAGGTATGAGCCTCCTCTTGGATAATTACTGCATGGGCGATTATCTTTCAGCTGGCAACAAGTTATTTAACCCCGACTGGTGCCATGAGTTGCTTCTCATTTTGTAAACAACCATGTCGGAAGACACATCTCGTGGTCGTGGAAAAGATGTTAGTCTGTTTGAGAAGGGTCAAATCATTGGCATGCATCAAGCAGAGAAAACATCTAAGGAGATTGCAGACACTACTAAAATTGGGTTAAGAACTGTCCAACGCATTATTAAACACTGGAAGGATAGTGGGGACCTGTATTCGAGGAAGAAATGTGTCGGGAAAAAAATCCTGAATGATCGTGTTCAGCGTTCACTTAAACGTTTGGTGAAATCAAATAAAAACAGTAGAACTCAGGGCTATGTTTAATAGTGAAAGTAAGAGCATTTCCACATACACAATGCGAAGGGAACTCGAGGGATTGGGACTGAACAGCTGTGTAGCCGTAAGAAAACCACTAATCAGTGAGGCAAACCATAAAAAAGGCTTCAATTTGCTAGGGAGCATAAAGATTGGACTCTGGAGTAATGGAAGAAGGTCATGTGGTCTGATGAGTCCAGATTTACTCTGTTCCAGAGTGATGGGCGCATCAGGATAAGAAGAGAGGCAGATGAAGTGATGCAGCCATCATGCCTAGTGCCTACTGTACAAGCCTGTGGGGGCAGTGCTATGATCTGGGGTTGCTGCAGTTGGTCAGGTCTAGGTTCAGCAACAGTATGTGCTCCAAGAATGAGGTCAGCCGACTACCTGAACATACTGAATGACCAGGTTATTCCATCAATGGATTTGTTCTTCCATGATGGCACAGGCATAATCCAAGATGACGATGCCAGGATTCATCGGGCACAAATTGTGAAAGAGTGGTTCAGGGAGAATGAGACATCATTTTCACACATGGATTGGCCACCACAAGTCCAGACCTTAACCCCATTGAGAGTCTTTGGGATGTGCTGGAGAAGGCTTTGCGCTGCAGTCAGAATCTACCATCATCAATGCAAGATCTTGGTGAAAAATTAATGCAACACTGGATGGAAATAAATCTTGTGACATTGCAGAAGCTATAGAAACAATACCACAGCGAAAGCGCGCCGTAATCAAAGCTAAAGGCGGTCCAATGAAATATTAGTGTGTGACCTTTATTTATTTTTTTTATTTTTTTTGGTGCCGACTTTTCTTTTGGACAGGCAGTGTATATAGCACACACCAATCACACATAGGAAACAAACAATGCACACACCAAGACATTTATGCCTAAGAGTACTTTCACACTAGCGTCTCTGCCCTCCGGCAATCTGTATGTAAGCGGATACCATTTGTAGACGGATCCAGATGCGGATCGGTCTCACAAATGTATTGCAATACCGGATCCGTCTCTCCGGTTGTATACTGGAAAAACGGATCCGGTATTTATCTTTTTCCCATTTTTAAAGGTCTGCGCATGCTCAGACCGCAAAACCGGATCCGTTTTTCCAGAACACTTGGGGCCTGATATGGCATTAATGCATTTCAATAGAAAATAATGCCGGATCCGACATTCCGGCAAGTGTTCCGAAATGCTGAGGTATTTTCTCCATCCAAAAACTCTACAGTGACTGAACTGAAGACATCCTGATGCATCCTGAGTGGATTGCTCTCCATTCAGAATGCATTAGGATAAAACTGATCTGTTTTTATCCGTGATTGAGCCCCTAGGACAGAACTCAATACCGGAAAAGAAAAACACTAGTGTGAAAGTTCCCTTACCCTATTAAGTGTGGCACACTTCAGCAATTGGCATTTATCATGTAGAGAAAGTTAATACAAGGCACTTACTAATGTACTGTGATTGTCCATATTGCCTCCTTTCCATCACATTATACACAGCACGTATCCGTGGTTATTACCACTCTGCAATCCAGCAGTAGTGGCCGTGCTTGCACACTATAGGTAAAGGTGTGAGGCAAACCAGAAAAAAAAAAGGCTTCAGTTTGCCAGGATAAAGATTGGACTCTGGAGCAATGGAAGAAGGTGATGTGGTCTGATGAGTCCAGATTTACCATGTTCCAGAGTGATGGGCGCATCACTGCTGGATTACACGGTGGTAATGCAGCTTCCCACATGTGTGTAAATGGGACACTTCAAACATCTTAATGAATATACATGTGTTTATTTGCATTGTATGGTATTTTCCTTTTATCAGACTGGCAATGTCATTACACCCGCTCGCCCCTAGGTGGTGCTGGCACCACATAATATATGTAGCTTGGGTGTGTCTAGACAGGAAGTGAAGTTAGTTAGGGTTAGTTAGGGTTAGTTAGTAGTTGGTGAGAGGAGGAGAAGCAAGTTCATGGAGGAGAGAGACAGGCTAAAGCCACCATGTAGCTGTGTTCCTTTCCTCTGAGCCCTGATCAAGCCTGGAGAAGACAACCACAGCAACCGAGCACCAGACAGTGAGTCTATGTACAAAGATACTTAGCTTATGTGTCACGAGACGCCGGGGCGCTCGCTCTCCTCATCGCCGCCGGCGTCCCATTTCTGCGCAGGAGCGATGACGCGCACTGCATCCTCGTCTCCTTGGTGATAGGGGGCGGGACGGACCGGCCACGCACATCTTCTCTGCGCGACCGGCGTCCTCAGTTTCCCCAGTTTGGGGAGGTCTGAGCACAAAGCTGGGCACTCGGTGCTCAGCTGTTCTTCCTAGTGCGGGTCATGTGGCACTGGCCACGTCACATGACCCCAGCTAGCCAGTATTTAACCGGCAGCCTGCTGGCCACAGGTTGCCTGTTAATTTAGGTTCCTGGCGATTGTTTGATTCCTGTATGCTTACCTGATCCTGTTCCCTGACGATCCTCTGCCTGCTCCTCCTGTACTGCGCATTCCTCCTGTTATTCTGACCTCGGCTACCACTTGACTATTTTTTGCGGACTCCTGTTGTACTTCACTACTCTCCTGGTATTTGACCCCGGCTCTCAGACTATGGAAACACTAAAACATGATTTTATTTGTTTCAAAAATGAAATCATTGTGTAAAACTTACATAAATAAAAAAAAATAGTACACTACGTGCAGAATTATTAGGCAAATGAGTATTTTGACCACATCATCCTCTTTATGCATGTTGTCTTACTCCAAGCTGTATAGGCTCGAAAGCCTACTACCAATTAAGCATATAAGGTGATGTGCATCTCTGTAATGAGAAGGGGTGTGGTCTAATGACATCAACACCCTATATCAGGTGTGCATAATTATTAGGCAACTTCCTTTCCTTTGGCAAAATGGGTCAAAAGAAGGACTTGACAGGCTCAGAAAAGTCAAAAATAGTGAGATATCTTGCAGAGGGATGCAGCACTCTTAAAATTGCAAAGCTTCTGAAGCGTGATCATCGAACAATCAAGCGTTTCATTCAAAATAGTCAACAGGGTCGCAAGAAGCGTGTGGAAAAACCAAGGCGCAAAATAACTGCCCATGAACTGAGAAAAGTCAAGCGTGCAGCTGCCAAGATGCCACTTGCCACCAGTTTGGCCATATTTCAGAGATGCAACATCACTGGAGTGCCCAAAAGCACAAGGTGTGCAATACTCAGAGACATGGCCAAGGTAAGAAAGGCTGAAAGACGACCACCACTGAACAAGACACACAAGCTGAAACGTCAAGACTGGGCCAAGAAATATCTCAAGACTGATTTTTCTAAGGTTTTATGGACTGATGAAATGAGAGTGAGTCTTGATGGGCCAGATGGATGGGCCCGTGGCTGGATTGGTAAAGGGCAGAGAGCTCCAGTCCGACTCAGACGCCAGTAAGGTGGAGGTGGAGTACTGGTTTGGGCTGGTATCATCAAAGATGAGCTTGTGGGGCCTTTTTGGGTTGAGGATGGAGTCAAGCTCAACTCCCAGTCCTACTGACAGTTTCTGGAAGACACCTTCTTCAAGCAGTGGTACAGGAAGAAGTCTGCAAGGTAAGAAAAACATGATTTTCATGCAGGACAATGCTCCATCACACGCGTCCAAGTACTCCACAGCGTGGCTGGCAAGAAAGGGTATAAAAGAAGAAAATCTAATGACATGGCCTCCTTGTTCACCTGATCTGAACCCCATTGAGAACCTGTGGTCCATCATCAAATGTGAGATTTACAAGGAGGGAAAACAGTACACCTCTCTGAACAGTGTCTGGGAGGCTGTGGTTGCTGCTGCACGCAATGTTGATGGTGAACAGATCAAAACACTGACAGAATCCATGGATGGCAGGCTTTTGAGTGTCCTTGCAAAGAAAGGTGGCTATATTGGTCACTGATTTGTTTTTGTTTTGTTTTTGAATGTCAGAAATGTATATTTGTGAATGTTGAGATGTTATATTGGTTTCACTGGTAAAAATAAATAATTGAAATGGGTATATATTAGTTTTTTGTTAATTTGCCTAATAATTATGCACAGTAATAGTCACCTGCACACACAGATATCCCCCTAAAATAGCTAAAACTAAAAACAAACTAAAAACTACTTCCAAAAATATTCAGCTTTGATATTAATGAGTTTTTTGGGTTCATTGAGAACATGGTTGTTGTTCAATAATAAAATTAATCCTCAAAAATACAACTTGCCTAATAATTCTGCACTCCCTGTATACATATTAGGTATTGCCGCATCCGTGACAACCTGCTCTAAAAAAAAATACCACATGATCTAACCTGTCAGATGAATGTTGTAAATAACAAAAAAAATGGTGCCAAAACTGCTATTTCTTGTTACCTTGCCTCACAAAAAGTGTAATATAGAGCAACCAAAAATCATACAGATACAACATCGCTAGCACTCCCTTCAGAATCGCGGGAGCGCAAAGCGATTTCCAATTCAATTAGCAAACCCGAATCGTGTAAATAGCCATTGAGAAAAATCAGGGTGCAATGTTGGTTTGTGAACACCAGATGGCGCATGGAACTACAGTCAGTTACTTAGTTCCGGTGCGCTATACAGTAAATATCAAAGTATCGCTGTGGAGATACTGTAGAAGTACTGTAGGTGTCAAGGCTTTTTAAAGTGGATTAAAAAATAAGGCAGCAAAGTTCATGTACTGTAGCAGCGAAATTCATAGAGCGATATCTCTCATGGGGCTGGTCCAAATATATGCACATGAATCCGTATAGACCTTATGGATTCATAAATTAATGATATCTCCTGTGTTAATTAATGGTTATTATATAATCACATACATTTCATCCATATTTAAAATATAGTGTTCGCTGTATAATATTCGTAATGCTTCCTGAATCAGACAAAAAATGTTATTTGATTACATGTAGCCCTGGTTTGCTTGAATTTATAATCTAACCCCTCAAGAATGTTGTATTGTAATACACTGGCCCCCGGCAGCAGCTTCACATCCTTGGCCGCGCCGATCCCATCACACGGTATTAAGGTCAATTATTTGTTTTGACGACCTGTCATAATCAATTGACCTTAATACCGTGGGAGCGCCCATGTTCAGGGTATATAAGGACCAGAAAACAAAATGGCAGTCCCCTTTATGTTTAAAGCCGAAAAAATACTGTCCTTTTTTTTCCTTTTATTGACCTCTAGTTATACTGCACATTAACTCTTTCTCTTAAAATAAAGACACAGTGAGTCACTCTCTGCACCGGCATTCATTGAACACATGCCTTTAAAATTAATCTACACATGGCAGCTGCCATCGTCATTTAGAAGATACATATAATCCTGGCAGCCAAACATCTTAAGTGGGGGGGGCACTGACAGGGACGAACGGGTAAGGGTTATATCCAGAGTGGGGAGACTCGGGTAGGGATGAGGGTACCGGTATCCGGGATAAAGCGGCTCCCTCAACACTGGAGATAATTTGAGCTCTGACAGCGGGGAAGAGCATAGGAAATAGGGAAGCGCTGCAACGGTGTACACCCCCTCCCCTGTAGAGAGTACATCCAGTTAAAGTACATTACTACAGATTCGAATACTACTGATTCATTTTGTACTTTGGCTCAACACTGCCATCTACTGGCCTTGTTATGTATTGCTATTGTGAAGAAGAGAAAATCGCGTTTTGTTTGTAACTATATGCAAAATCTGCATGTACCCTAAACTAGTACCAACAAAACTTCCACCCTATCCCCTAGTTTCTAAAATGGGGCCACTTTTTTGGAGTTTCTACTCTAGGGGTGCATCAGGAGGGCTTCAAATGGGATGTGGTGTAAAAAAAAACAGTCCAGCAAAATCTGCCTTCCAAAAACCGTATGGCATTCCTTTCCTTCTGCGCCCTGCCGTGTGCCCGTACAGCGGGTTACCACCACATAAGGGGGGTTTCTGTAAACTACAGAATCAGGGCCATAAATATTGAGTTTTGTTTGGCTGTTAACCCTTGCTTTGTAACTGGGAAAAAAATATTAAAATGGAAAATCTGCCAAAAAAGTGAAATTTTGAAATTGTATCTCTATTTTTCATTAATTCATGTGGAACACCTAAATGGTTAACAAAGTTTGTAAAATCAGTTTTGAATACCTTGAGGGGTGTCGTTTCTAAACTTCTAAGCCTTGTAACATCCCCAAAAAATAAAATATCATTCCTAAAATGATCCAAACATGAAGTAGACATACACTACGTGCAGAATTATTAGGCAAATGAGTATTTTGACCACATCATCCTCTTTATGCATGTTGTCTTACTCCAAGCTGTATAGGCTCGAAAGCCTACTACCAATTAAGCATATTACGTGATGTGCATCTCTGTAATGAGAAGGGGTGTGGTCTAATGACATCAACACCCTATATCAGGTGTGCATAATTATTAGGCAACTTCCTTTCCTTTGGCAAAATGGGTCAAAAGAAGGACTTGACAGGCTCAGAAAAGTCAAAAATAGTGAGATATCTTGCAGAGGGATGCAGCACTCTTAAAATTGCAAAGCTTCTGAAGCGTGATCATCGAACAATCAAGCGTTTCATTCAAAATAGTCAACAGGGTCACAAGAAGCGTGTGGAAAAACCAAGGCGCAAAATAACTGCCCATGAACTGAGAAAAGTCAAGCGTGCAGCTGCCAAGATGCCACTTGCCACCAGTTTGGCCATATTTCAGAGCTGCAACATCACTGGAGTGCCCAAAAGCACAAGGTGTGCAATACTCAGAGACATGGCCAAGGTAAGAAAGGCTGAAAGACGACCACCACTGAACAAGACACACAAGCTGAAACGTCAAGACTGGGCCAAGAAATATCTCAAGACTGATTTTTCGAAGGTTTTATGGACTGATGAAATGAGAGTGAGTCTTGATGGGCCAGATGGCTGGATTGGTAAAGGGCAGAGAGCTCCAGTCTGACTCAGACGCCAGCAAGGTGGAGGTGGAGTACTGGTTTGGGCTGGTATCATCAAAGATGAGCTTGTGGGGCCTTTTTGGGTTGAGGATGGAGTCAAGCTCAACTCCCAGTCCTACTGCCAGTTTCTGGAAGACACCTTCTTCAAGCAGTGGTACAGGAAGAAGTCTGCAAGGTAAGAAAAACATGATTTTCATGCAGGACAATGCTCCATCACACGCGTCCAAGTACTCCACAACGTGGCTGGCAAGAAAGGGTATAAAAGAAGAAAATCTAATGACATGGCCTCCTTGTTCACCTGGTTTGAACCCCATTGAGAACCTGTGGTCCATCATCAAATGTGAGATTTACAAGGAGGGAAAACAGTACACCTCTCTGAACAGTGTCTGGGAGGCTGTGGTTGCTGCTGCACGCAATGTTGATGGTGGACAGATCAAAACACTGACAGAATCCATGGATGGCAGGCTTTTGAGTGTCCTTGCAAAGAAAGGTGGCTATATTGGTCACTGATTTGTTTTTGTTTTGTTTTTGAATGTCAGAAATGTATATTTGTGAATGTTGAGATGTTATATTGGTTTCACTGGTAAAAATAAATAATTGATATGGGTATATATTTGTTTTTTGTTAAGTTGCCTAATAATTATGCACAGTAATAGTCACCTGCACACACAGATATCCCCCTAAAATAGCTAAAACTAAAAACAAACTAAAAACTACTTCCAAAAATATTCAGCTTTGATATTAATGAGTTTTTTGGGTTCATTGAGAACATGGTTGTTGTTCAGTAATAAAATTAATCCTCAAAAATACAACTTGCCTAATAATTCTGCACTCCCTGTATGGGGAATATAAATTAATAACTATTTTTGGAAGTATTACTATGTATTATAGAAGTAGAGAAATTAAATTGGTATTTTTTTATAAATAAAAATCTTTTTTTTTTTACTCCATTTTACCAGTGTCATGAAGTACAATATGTGACGAAAAAACTATCTCAGAATGGCCTGAATAAGTCAAAGCGTTTTAAAGGTATCACCACATAAAGTGACACTGGTCAGATTTGCAAAAAATGGCCTGGTCCTTAAGGTGAAAATGAGCCCCGTCCCTAAGGGGTTAATTCTTTTGGAACACCTAAAGGGTTAACAAAGTTTGTAAAATCAGTTTTGAGTAACTTGAGGGGTGTAGTTTCTACAATGGGGTCATTTATGGGGGTTTCCACTATGTAAGCCCCACAAAGTGACTTCAGACCTGAACTGGTCCTTAAAAAGTGGGCTTTGGAAATTTTCTTAAAGCGAACCTTTCACCTCATTTTCACTTTATAAACTAGCAACAGTACCTTATAGATTATCTTAAGTGTGTTGTTATCCATGTTACTGCCGCTTTCCTGCGCTGTTTATTCATAAAAAAAATCGTCTTAAAGTTCACATTTCGTGCTCCAGCAGTCAAGCAACAAGTCAAGGGGGTAGCCCTTCCCTCTCCTCTGGCCGTACCGCCCCTGCCCTAACGCCGCCTCTATGCGCTGTAATTGACAGCAGGCTCACTCGCAGGGACAGCGCTTCTGAATCCTGCGCATGCGCCGTCCTCCTCATTCGCCTGAAGATAGTGGAGCGCACGCACGGGAGGGAGAGCAGACAGGCAGGCATCGCGTAAGGCGCATGCGCGATTCATGGTCGCGCTTGTGTCCGCCAGAAAGACAGGATCGAGCGGCGAATGAGGAGGACTGCGCATGCGCAGGATTCAGAAGCGCCGTCCCGGCAACTGAGCCGACTGTCAATTACAAGGCATAGAGGCGGCGTTAGGGCAGGGGGGGTACGGCCAGAGGAGAGGGAAGGGCTACCCCCTTGACTTGTTGCTTGACTGTTTGAGCACGAAATTTGAACTTTATAAGACGATTTTTTTATGAATAAACAGCGCAGGAAAGCAGCAGTAACATGGATAACAACACACTTAAGATAATCTATAAGGTACTGTTGCTAGTTTGTAAAGTGAAAATGTGGTGAAAGGTTCGCTTTAAAAATTGTAAGAATTGCTTCTAAAATTCTAAGCCTTCTAACGTCCTAAAAAAATAAAATGACATTTACAAAATGATGCCAACATAAAGTAGACATATGGGAAATGTTAAGTAATAAATATTTTATGAGGTATCACTTTCTGTTTTAAAAGCTGAGAAATTTAAATTTTGAAAATTGCGTATTTTTTCAGAATTTTGGTAAATTTTGGATTATTTTATAAATAAAGATGAAATATATCAACTCAAATTTACCCCTGTCACGAAGTACAATGTGTCACGAGAAAACAATCTCAGAATGGCTTGGATAAGTAAAAGCGTTTCTTACCACATAAAGTGACACATGTCAGATTTGCAAAATTAGGCTCTGTCAGGAAAGGGGTAAATGGCCTGGATGTGAAGTGGTTAAATACACAGTCATATGTTGGCAATAATTATAAGTACTAACCCGTACGCTTGGGAGATGACTGCACCCTGACGTACGTTTGGCTCAACTTCTTCTACAGTACCACACCCCAGGAAGAAGTTGGTTGAAACGTACGTTGGGAAGTATTTGGATACACTTCTTAATTAGATATGAATGAATTTCCCAAAATTCATTTTGAGTCTGATTAGCTTGAATCATCAGTCAGGTTCAATTTGGTTCAAATAAATTAAACCTGAATCAAAAGTGCACCAACTGCCCTGAAAAGTTGTGTTTCTACTACTGTATCCAATCCCTTTCAAGCTCTTTAACTCCAAGACAGCATTGCTAATGTCAAAGTCACAGCGACATATATTGCTTTAGGTAAATGCATGGTACTCGGTGGTAACAGCCTGTTTAAAAGTACTCTGTACTATTGCATTTTGTAAATAAAAAAATAGTCCAAAACAAATCCCTTTTTGGTGGAAGATGCCTTCTCTGTTTAGTGACCTGTAAAATGGTGGCTGCGAGTTTAAGCGATACACGCGGGACAGATCCCAAAAGTTTTCACATTTTAGTTTGAAATTTGTAATAAGTTTGATTGATGTAGAATAGATTTGCTCATCTCTATTCTTAATCTTTGACTTCGGGTGTTTTATTCGGCCCCATTGTTACAAGTGTATACAATCCAGCTCTTAGCCATGCAGTCTGCCTTTACATTTATAATAGGACCATTGCAACAAGTCACTTTGTGACATTTCTTCCCTCATAGATACTCCACCATCAACTGTGAGTGGTATTGTTATAAAAAAGAAGAGTTTAGGGACCTAGAAACTCAGTCACAAAGTGGCAGGTACATAAAATTACAGAGCATGGTCGCCAAATGCTGGAGCGCACAGTGCAAAAAGTCACCAATGTTTTGCTAACCCAATAACTGCTGTTCTGCCCAGCAGGGTTTGAATTTATTTCTATTTAACGTCAGCTAGGGTTTACTATTGCTATAGTTATTAGTTTGGTAATAGCACCATCTAGCGGTCTTAAAAATTTACTACACCTTGTTTTTCTGTTAATAAACATTATTGTATTGTGGGAGGTGCAAAGCATTGTGGGACAGTAATGCATCCTGGGAAAGAGAAGCCCAGTCTCCAGTCTTCATGTTACAGGACATCGCAGTGCCGTTTCCTGCATATCTCCTTTTCAAACCCCACAATCCTTGTACATGCATATCTGGTAAGACATCTACCTTTGTTTTAGGGACATTATGTATTCAGTGCTGTTTAGCTAGGTATAAGTGTTACTTAGGAAAAGAGGTTGTAACTGTTAGATGCTAGACATGCAATCCATGTATAGGCAGCGATTTTGGACATATGCCCAGTGTTAATGTAATGTTATAATACATGCTGTTCTATGCTTTCTGCTGATACATGTTATGTCTTATACTTATGCAAGTTCTTGTATTCTTATAGTTTTACCAATTGATCACATCAAATACTCCTGTGTTTCCATGGCCAAGCAGCGGCATGCAAGCCTTACATCACCAAGCACAATGTCAAGCATGGGATGAAGTGTTGTAAAGCACGCCACCACTGAACTCTGGAGGAGTGGAAACTTGTTCTGTGGAGTGATGGATCACACTTCTCTTTCTGGTAATCAGATTAGTGTGGTTAGGGCAAATGTCAGGAGAATGTTAGCTGCCTGACTTCACTGTGCCAACTGATGCCAAGAATAATGCTCAAAATTGTTTTTCAGTGGTTGGCCTAGACCCCCTTAGTTCCAATGAAGAGAAATCGTAATGCTTCAGCATACCAAGACATTTTGGACAAGTGTATGTTTCCAACTTTGAAGGAGCAGTTTGGAAAGGCCATTCTCTGTCCCAGCATGACTGTGCCCCAGTGAACAAAGAAATGTCCATAACGACATTGTCGGGTGAGTTGGGTATGGAAGAACTTAACTGGCAGTAAAGGGTCAGAATCCAGTTGTTACAGTTCGCCTTTCTGTGTGTGAACTATAGCTTATCCATTAAACCACACAGCACCTTGTGGCACTTTAGGGGTTAACTCCTTTTTGCTCTGTGTACCCCCCTCCCCTTATGCACTTTCTTCTTTGGTCCAGACGGTTGTAGGAATTTTTTTCAGAAGAATAGGAGCATCATTGTTCTCATTGGGCTCCCAAGACCTCTCCTCCGGACCAAAACCTTTCCAATCTACCAATCTGTCTTTAACTCTGTAGTACCCAAGACAACCATGCAGTACAAGGATAGCCTTTTCATGTCAATGGATGGGAGCGATGTAATGCTTCATTTCCCCCATGATGGCATGGTGGGGAAATTGAACCCTTGCTGCAAATCAGAGCCCTTTTATGGCTAAGTGAATGGAACAACAAAAAAAGTTATGGCTTTTGGAAGATAGGGAGTAAAAAACAAACACAAAAAAAACAGAACGTGAAAAGTAGAGAGCTAGCAAATAAAGTCCTTTCTGTTGGACTGCTTATGGCAAGAGCTTACTCACATATTGTCTCTGTACTGAAGATTAGAGGTTAAGCTTATTTTGAAATCGCCTGTAGATGTCAGTATAGCGCCACAGTCATATTTTGTTTGTAGTGTTGTTTGTAAGTAGTGTTGAGGTAACCTAGATTGAAAGAGTGTTCTGGTTTCATCAAATACATTTTTTTAAATATGAAAATTAAAATACTGTACAATTTTCCAGTATGTTTCTGTATCAGCTCCTTACAGCTTTCAAGATCTCAGTTTGCAGACTTATTCCTGCAGTGGGCGTGAGAAGGGGAAGAGGAGTGGAGGTCAGGAGTGGTTATGGCAATGATGGTGGTAGATGGTGGTAGTGGTTACTCATGGTGACTGTCCTAACTCTGGCGCACACTGGGGCTATGCAGTGATGAGAAGGACACACGTTTTCTTGCCTTTGGGCCCTCCTGGGCTTTGGGGAACCTGCTAGGGTTAGCTGGGGTTCCCTTCCTGTAGATGAGTTTTGAGGTGCAAAACAGGGATCCTGCAGACAGGCTGTGGTATGTCAGCTATGGTGATGCAAGTGATAGTTCAGTGTAATGAAGAGTCTTGTACAAGTACACTGTAATTTACTGAGGCAGTTTAATGGGTGGTTCACATATTGGCATATACAGTTTCTTAAGGCTGTGTATGGGAGGCAGTGGGCCCAATGAAAGTTCCCTCTAAGTCTATTTCTTATATTCCGCACAATCTTCCCAAATTGGGGTGAAACTTGTTTTTCCCTCACTATGTTGGTATCTCCACAGTATCCTCAGAGGGATACAATCTCTCAAGATAACCAGTGTGTTCTATGGTGGGTATGATGGAGAACCTGAAGCTTATTGCCTCAACCAACATGCAGGGAAGTCTGTAGCCAAGATGTATATGCGTTACCTTCTCTGACATATACTCTGAATTTTCCCTTATATGGCCACAAAACTTTCTGTAGAATTCAGTAGTTCTTTCCATCTAGGATGCATAGTACACAAAGACTAGTTACATTGTAGGAACTCCTGTGCTGATCATCTCCTAGCTGCTTATCTCCTTCATAATTCAGATAACTGTACTGTAATTGTAACACTATGCCCGTACGTTATGTCTCTATTAGCCAAATGGTGTACCAAGATGTAAGGGCATATAAGGTCAGACTAGGCCGGCAAAAATAGGGAAGAAATATTCTAGAAGGCAGGCATACCTTACTGTCTATAACCAGCACATCAGTTGTGTCCGGGAGTGAATTATCACCAGTCCCAAAGGCATAACCAATTTTGGGGGCTTCTTCTCCTACTACCTTTTTGAAAATTAGAAAAAAATTGTGCTAATGCAACATTTTATTAGAAAAAAAAATATTTTTCAATTGCATGGCCCAGTGTTAATAAATTCTTTGAAACACCTGTGGGGTCAATATGCCCACTAATCCTTGAATGATATGGTATCCAAAATGGACCTTCTTGAGGAGTGTTTATTATGTTTTTGGCAGCTCAAAGCCCTAAAATCCATAAGGTGCTCCTTCATTTCTGAGGTCTGTGTTTGAGTCAATAAGAACTCTAGGGCCACATAAGGATTATTGCTATAAAATGTAGAATCCGGGGAAGTGGGGATAAATATTGAGAATGCTTTGCTGTTAACCCTTACTGTATTATAGGAAATAATGGATTAAAATGGAAAATCAGGAAAAAAAAAAAGTAAAATATTTAAATTTTACCACCATTTTGCCTTCCTGTGGAACAACTAACGGGTTAACAAAGTTTCTAAATTAAGTTTCAAATTATTTGAGGGGTGCAGTTTCTAAAATGCTATTTATGTTATTTATGGGGGTTTTCTTTTATATAGCTACCTCAAAGTCACATCAGAACAGAATTGATCCCTAACAATGTAGGTTTGTGAAACTGTGATAAATTGCTGCTAAAGTTCTAAGCTATTTAAAGTCCTAAAAAAGTAAACTTACATTTACAAAATAATGGCAACTTAGAGTAGACATATGGTGAATGTTAACTATTTTGTGTGATATCTGTCTGCCTATCTGTCTTAAAAGAAGAGAAATTCCGATTCTGAAAATTGCAAATTTTTCAAAATTTTCTGTAATGTTCCGAATTTTTTAAAATATAAATATATAACATACTGACCATAAATACCACTGTCATGAAGTACAATGTGTCACGAAAGAACAGTCTCAGAATCACTTGGATATCTCAACATATTCCCAAGTTATTATTATATAAAGTGACTCGTCAGATTTGTAAAATGAGACTGTGTCAGGAAGGTGAAACCTGGCTGCATCGAGAAGGGGTTAATAAAGACCAATTGGAGAAAAAAAAATTGTTGCCAAAGATAAGTAGAATGCAATTATAATACAAAGGTGTCCACAGTTTTTTAAAGCCTTTATTGACTCACCTGAACTGTTAAGATATTGCAGAATCCCTACAGTGAAGACCACTACACCCAACATGTTCCTATATTGATGATTAGCACTATTTTTGCCGGCATCCAGTGTTTTATAGATTTGATTTCTTTATTGGTCTCTGATAATGCTTCAAGGCCTTTCCTTTTGTACTAGTTCTAAATCTGAATATTTCAAGAAGAGTTCTCATGGTAATCACATTTTTGTTATATTTGAAATCATTCATATAATAAATGAAGAATACAAGACGAAAATGCTAAATTCACACACCCTCTCCATCATGCTGGCTCCTGCGCGTCCATGTTCCGGTCCCCACAGTGTTTACATTCAGCACTGCAGGGTCATGGTCACATGCACCATTTCAGCCAATGATTGGCTTCAGAAGTGATGTGCCACCTCTTGCTACGTCACCAGTGAAGCCAGACATTGGCTGTGCCAGATGTAAGTACTGAAGGGAGCATAAGAGTAGCCTGGAGCCAGCGTGGAGGGCCAGGGCAGGTGGGGCAGATGAGCATGAATCTTCTGTTTATGGAGGCAGGCTGTGGGCATTAGACAAAAGATAATAATTCCAAGAAAACTTATTTAAACCCAATCAATAGGATATGCTGAATATAAAATTTCATGAAAACTTTCAGTTGTAAAGTGGTATTTTGCAATATGTTTATGGCTGGACTGGCCCAAAAAAGTTAAAGAGGATCCTCTGGTGGGTTCAGGCTCTAACACAATAATAGGCTCTAAAGGTCCAGCAGAAGACCGTCCTATTTGAGCTGATTATGCGACCAATCACTTGCAACATGGGTCTTCCAGGTTGGTTTACAAGTGACCTATTAGATGATGATTTGTCCTATGTGTACAATGATGACAACATTCACAATGCAATGTAGACTTTATTTATTCTGATTCTGTTACATTTGTATCATGATTTTCATTAAAGAAGGAGGAAAAACAAGATAAATTTTAATTTGGAAACATTATGAAGATCAAATAATTTATAATGCCAGTGAAATAACCATAATAAAAAGAATTCCAAGATTTACTTTAAGCTAGAGGCTTGAAGTTAACATCGTAAATTACCTCAAAGCCTTTGTTGTACATGTAGAGCTTGTGGTCATTGGCGTTGTAGGATAGACTTTGAATATTGTCCAACATCTTTTCGAAAGGGATTTTCAGGAAGCGTTCTTCACTCGTGTTGGTATCAAACATGTAGAAGATCTCTTCTTCTCTTGTGTTGAGGGTTCTTGTTGCATACATGACCCCACATACCATGAATGCATTGGTAACGTTAGGCCTATATACAGAGGTGACCCATGTTTTCATTAATTCAAGGGACGTTTCATTCAACATTCCGATAACTATATTACCTTGTACATCCTGCTTTGAATAAAGAACCCACAGACCGTTTTCATCTCCCTCCAAGTCTAAGTCTTGGTACTGTGATTTTGAGTAGGAAAATCCATGAGCTGCATTAGATAGAGTCTTATGATCTACTTTGTTAGTGTCCAAGTTAAGTTTGCAAATATCAGTGCTGTAGCAGTTATAGTATAAGGAATTGTCATATAGAGTTAAATCATTTCCTCTACCGGTTACAGAAAGTGTCTGGTCCTTATAGTTTTTGTACTGCTTAAGATCTTTATAAGTGGGATAAAATCGCACCGTAGTGTAGCTGGAAATATTGTTACTGAGCTCCCAATATAATTCTTGTGCGGAGCCCGAAAATGTGTCCTTCCCCCATCCGCCTGTCACGTAGGATGTTCCCCTCCGGTTGATCTGGACAACTTGTGGTTTGCTAATATTCATAATCCCACCATGTTCACAAGTACCTAAAATACAATACCGTTACATCAACTGTATACTACCATTGAGAACTAGGAAGTATCAGTAGGCAAGGACATAATGTCTTCATAAGTTTACAGTGAACCTATAGACAAAGTCTGATAATTTGTAAAGTAGGGCTACTAAAGTCATGTAACATACCAGATCCATTAGTTCTTTCACTAGAGGTTCCTCGATGCAAGTTTCCAAAGCGCTCTGTACTGTATGGATCATTAGTAACACAAGAAATCAGAACTACTGCTGCACTACCTTCCTTGCCTTCTATAGCTACAGGATGAAGCTTTTACCTCATGGACGTTCTGCTCTGTCCACCCTCCGCATGAACTCTGTACATAAGACTGGCATTACAGAGAGCTCTCCGCTCCATTTTAGCTTCTTCCTTCTCAGTTTGGTCCAAAAAGCAGCTTTCAATATTGCACTATTTTATTATTCATTAATGTATTTTCTTTTCTTTAGTATCCCTTCCTTCCACCTCAGTCTCTCCTGATAACTTACTTACAATAGTATTATGATTATGAACTGCCTCACATATGAGCCCCAGATGATAACTAGAAATTCATGTTTAAGTTTCTACAGTATAAGTACATGTGGACTTACCGAACTGCACATGAAAAGGTGATTGACGTTTTCTGCGTTCATCCAGACGTTTTTGCAAGGAAGCGGTTTGCTTTCTGAAATCTATAATATCGTTCTTGTCATGTCTCTCTGGTTGGTTCTCCATGGCAGATATGTTGAGAATCTAACAAAACAGGAGAAAAATCTCCTTATATGACCTTTATATAGTCTCACATATCATATGTAAGCGTTCTACACCAGGGTTCTGCAACCTCAGGCACTCCAGCTGTTCTGAAACTACAACTGCAAGAATGCTATAATCACGTCTATGGCTTATAAAGACAGCAAAGCAAGTGTGCATACTGGGAGTTGTAATTTCACAACCTTCAGCTGGAGACCTGAAGGTTGCTGGCACATGTACACAGGGCCGGCTCCAGGTTCATGTGGGCCCTTGCGCGATAAATCTCAGTGGGCCCCCTTGTGGCATTTTTTGACATTTAAATATACCCCTGTGGCTCCCACACCATCCATATAAAGACCCCCAGTGGCCACGATACAGTATAATGACCACTAGTGGCCCTTCACACAGTATAATGACCCCCCCCAATGCCCCCACACACAGTATAATAATCCCCAGTGGCCCCCCACATAGTATAATGACCCCACAGTGGCCCTCTATTCAGAATAATGACCCTCAGTTGCCCCCCCATTCAGAATAATGACCCCCAGTGGCCCCCACCCTGGGGGTTTTACTATATGGAGGGGACACTGTGGGGTCATTATACTGTATGGGGTCACTGGGGGTCATAATACAGTATGGGGTCACTGGGGGTCATTATACTGAATGGAGGGCCACTGGATATCACCACCATACAGTGACTGGATAAAAGGGTATAAGAGAGCACTGTACATGGTATGGTAAGAGGGCACAATGCAGGGTATAAGGGGGCACAGTACGGGGTGGGGGGCACAGTACGGGGTGGGGGGCACAGTCATGTGACCCTGTGACATTAGAAGGTCCTTATGGTGTGTGAGGTTTACGCACCACCATAATGAGAGGCAGAGGAGTGAGGCAGGTGACCGGGGCCCTGGATGGGCAGGAGGGTGGACACAGCAAGTAGGTGGAAGGGGCTCTGAGGGGTATTCATACAAGAAGTAGGGGCAGGAGGTCTGTGCAGGGCAGCAGTAGGAGATAGGAGGGTGGGACAGGAGCTCTGGATACATGAGGGAGGAAAGGAGACAGCAGGGGCCCCATGAGGATGAGATAGGACAGGATATGAAGGGGAGGGGCAGGTGTCATGGAGGCAAAATGCTTAATGAGGCAGTAAAACAACTAAATAGTATGAAGCTGCTGGTCTACTACAGCATCCAGCAGCAGCTTGAAGAGTTCCCTGCCCCCCCCCCCCCATCCCACAGAGAAGAGACAGTCACAGTGCAGACTCCTTCACAGACTGTCTTCTCACTTCTGCCCCAGCCCTGCGGTCTCTATCCTCCTCAGGTAGCAGTGTCTGAAGCTCCGCAGCACAGGAGCTTGTAAGGGGGACAGCAGCAGCCGGCCTCTGCATGCTGTTGATGCTCCCTTGCTCCATTCTAACTCTGCAGCCCTGTTACTGCTCCTGGGCCCCAAGCAGTGGCTTCCATAATAGCTACACCCCTGGAGCTGCGGTTAGTGAATGAAATGACCACAGCTCACTGTGCTCCAGCAATGAGCACTTCAATCTGTATTGATGGAAGCGCTCATAGCAGCGCAGTGGGCCCCCCCCAGGGGCAGTGGGCCCCGGAACTTGCCTGGGTATGCCGGGTGCTGGTGCTTGTCCTGCATGTACACATTCAAACATCTAGACAGCCTTCAAGGTAAAGGGTTTCATGTGCAGTAAAAACTGCAGGAGTCACAATTGTAAACAAGTTGATGAAGTTTCTAACTTACTTGTTGTTGACTTAACAGTTATATATTCAAGGCTTTATGTCAATTGAATACCTCAGAAGTCACCAGCACTTATCTCCATATACAGGGCTTCTACTTTCTCATTTGACCCAGTTAATGAAGACTTGAGTTCTTTCACCAAGGCGTCCAACTCACTGATCTCGAATTTCAACATCTCAAAGTCTAGTTGGCTAAATGAACTGTCTTCCTCTTCACAGAACGCCACTCTTCGTGTCAGGTTCCTTATAATTTTGAGGCAAATATCTACCTTGTGCTGGTAGTCTTGTATCTGAGGAACATATAATTAATAGAAAACAAGAATGCCTGGTCATATATTATAATTATAGCTTATAATTAGTGTTGAGCGAATCGAAGCATCCGAAGTCGACTTCAATCTGAATTTTTCAAAAAAGGAATGGAAAGCAAAGTTCACAGATGGGTTTCTCTTGCTTTCTGTCTCTTTTTTCATTATTTTCGTCTTTTTCTCTGGGTGTCTGGGGGCTATATTCATGCCAAATTCTCTTTAAAACCGTAAACTTATGACTCTTATTATGTCCTTTTTACATTTAACAACTAGATGATGTATTCTTATTTATTTATTTTAAATTCTTATTTCTTAAAGGGGTTGTCCAAGTTATATTTATTGATGACCTATCCTTAGGATAGGTCATCAATATCAGATCGGCTGGGGTACGACACCCGGCACCCCCGCCAATCAGCTGTTTGAAGAGAAGGCGCGCTCTGTGCCAGCGCTACCTCCTCTTCATTGTTTACCTTCTCGCCGTTGCATCTGCAGCGGTGAGCAGGTGTAATTACACCCAAGCCGTCACATTAATTTCAATGGTACGGATCGCTATAGAAGCAATCCGTACCATTGAAATTAATGTGACGGCTTGGGTGTAATTACACCTGCTCACCGCTGCAGATGCAACGGTGAGCAGGTAAACAATGAAGAGGAGGTAGCGCTGGCACAGAGCGCGCCTTCTCTTCAAACAGCTGATAGTCGGGGTGCCGGGTGTCGGAGCCCAGCCGATCCGATATTGATGACCTATCCTAAGGATAGGTCATCAATAAATATAACTTGGACAACCTCTTTAACATTATAAAAGGAGCAGTAATGTACACTTATATGTGAAATTTGTATTCAGCACAAATGACTATAGGTAATTAGATAATAACCTAAAACCTCACTTATCCCTGTACCTTATCAATTTCTTCCTGAAACCTGCGACCCAAGTTGAGGTTAGATGTCTCCAGAAACTCAGTTTGTTCTGTAGAAAACAAATCTGGAATGGCAAGAGAACAATGACAGACACCCTGTTCGTCCATTGAACCAGACACAACCTTTTCCTTCGGAGGAGAAAAACCTGGATACTAAAAAGAGAAGGAAACAAATTCAAATTTGTTAAGGATATTCCCATTTTACCCCCCATGGTTGAGCTAAATATGTTTCACCATTATGGTCATTTTCCTCATTTTTTAATAGGAGGTTTCCGAGTTCTTGTGAAACATTCTCAACCTAAAGTTCTTGCAATAGGCTATCTTCTATTCTATCTCCCTAATTTTTGTATCTATTGGCTATTAATTTCTAATGTATCCTACATACTGTAGACTGAGCCAAGCAAACCCCCAGATTCCACAATAGCAGGATGATGGTCTTCATCTTGTATTTGTATTCTCTATGACTCTCAGCATCATTGGACTGCATTTTATATAACTCTATAAGGAAGTTCTGGCACACAAGGTATATCCAAGTTCCTTGAGTTACACCCATTTCTTTTTTCAAATTTTGAATATGATAGAGTTTTTTTCAAGTTCAGACAAACATTGCTCATTGACTGAATTTACACAATACTAGCAAGGATTTGTTGTAAATGTCAATGAAGCATTGCATGTTAACAAACTGATGTAAAGTAGAACTGGCTTAGTTGTCCATAGCACTGGAAAATTATAAAAGGAATCTGATTGGTTGCTATGAGCAACTAAGCCAGTTATACTTTACAACAGTTTGATAAATGATCCCCTTAGTTTTTGCCATCAGTGTATCACTCATTTATCCCCAAGTGTGGTTGATATGACACCTATCACGTCTCCCCACTTCACTGATTCCTTCTGCTGACAGCTGGATCCAGTTACCATGGTAACTGACACTTTTAGATTACATCAGTACAGTATTTTGTTAAAAGGGGCCTCACCTGCAGATTAAAGTACATCTTTTGCTTGGTTCTAGCATTTAACTGCTATTTGACTTTGTTCCTGACCTTGATCTTGGCTCATTATTGGCTCATTACTGGCCTGGCTCTGACTCCAGTCCTGTTTTTTGACTGTGTTTTGTTCTTATGATTATCACGTCCTCACTGTCCTCCTTGTGACAATCTTTGGCTATGTTCCTGACTACACTCCAGTTCTATTAGTGTTACTACCACCAATTGGTGACAATTCTAGTGACCACAACCTTGTAATCTTACTGGGAAAGTCCATACCTCCTTGGGGGCTTAAGGGAGAAGAACATGGAGATTCCTTAGACTCCACACCCAAGTCTAGCCAGCACCAAACCAATTGCAGCTTAGAGGATCAACTTCTGTGGTGAGAAACATAAAACCGAATATGGTTCTCAGACATTTTTACAAGATATCTTAAACAGTTTTTAAACAAGAGGAACTAATGTTAGGACTAATATCAGAGAGATAACATTGTTCATGCTGCAGTTCATGCTGCACCCAGGAATTTTGTCTACGGGGGGGTCCGAAAGGCAAAAAAATGTGGCACATGTAGCGAGCTGTGTCAATCCAGCACATTTTTCAAAGCCCCCTTGATATTTAAAAATGCGGGGGTGGGGGAGGGGGGGTGTAGCTTGTTGTACTGATTATTTTGCCTGGCCATTGAAGGAGTTTAAAAATGTGGCGCTCGCAAATTTTTTAGTCCCGCCCATTATTAAAAGCCCTTCCTACATATAATAGGCCACTCCCAACAAACACTGTACAGCTGACATTCTATAGTTGCGGCCTGTCTCTACACATCATACGGAGAGGGGGGGAGTTCTGTCCTGGCTGCACTGCCTGCTTCACATTATACTATAAACAGCAGCCGGCTACAGCCAGGAAGCTCCTCCGCTCTCTTCCCTCCCCAGATCCTGCTCAGGGACTGTGGTTCCCCCCACCATCTGCCACCCGCCCATAACCTGCTGCCCCCTTTGGCTGTCCTCACACAGCTCTGAATCCTCCTTCTGCAAATGGCAGGGGAAGCAGCCGGAGCATCTCCTCTCCTACATAGCGCCCCATACCTCTTACATCCAGTGATGTCACCTTTGTTGTAGACGTTCTATTTCCTCATCTTCTCCATTCAGACCAGACCGCCATGATGATTTTTCAGCCATCTCCCGTCTCTGCAGAGATTGACAAACAGACATTAGTTTCCCACATTTCCATCATCTTCACATCTTCTGAACACCCTTTCCTGCCACCCCCAATACTATACTGCAGAAACAGTCCCCCTGGAAATACTACTACCACACAGATAGTGCCCCCTTAAACAATTATTGGCACACAGTGCTCTATAAAAATAACTGCGCCCAGACACTAATAGTATAAAGATAATGTCCCCCAAAAATAATTGTGCTCAGCTGATACTGTGCCAGGGTGCCCCCCAAAGTAACAGTCCTCCCCAAAATCCCACCAATAGAAATAATTCTCTGCCAGAGCACACTTAGTAGTAATAATGCCCCTATAGAGCCCATACTAGTAATAATGTTCCTCATAGCCCCCCAGTAGTAGTAAAGCTCCTCATAATACCCCCTAGTAGTAATAATTCTCCTTATAATATGACAGTACACGAAATACCCCCGCTTAATGCCCGCAGTTGAGCTAATGTCCCCATAATGTATGCCAGTATAAAATACCCCTATATAGTGCCCCAGTAAATGCCCTCATAGTGCTCCTCTCCCCCTTCCCCATAGTGTCCCCCATAATATGCCAGTAAAAAAATGCCCCTTCTTAGTGCCCCCAGCAGATGCCCCTATAGTGCTCCTTTCCCCCATAATGTGCCAGTAAAAAATGCCCCTTCTTAGTGCCACCAGATTCCCCAAAAGTGCTCCACTCCCCCATAGTGCCCCCAAATGATGCCCCATAGTGCCGCTCTCTCCTATAGTGCCTCCCATAATGTACCAGTAAAAAATGCCCCCTTAGTGCCACCAGATGCCATAATGCCCCCCATAATGGGCCAATAAGAAAAAAGTCCCCTTTAGAGCCCCCAAATAATGCCCCTATAGTGCCACCAGATGCCCAATAGTGCTGCTCTCCCCTATAGTGCCCCCCATAATGTGCCAATAAAAAAATAAGCCCCTTTAGAGCCCCCAGATGCCCCCATAGTGCTCCTTTCCCCCATGGTTCCCCCCCATATTGTGCCAGTAAGAAATGCCCCCCCCCCCCCAAAATGGTCAAGAAATAAATGCCCCCAGAGTGCCACCCAAAAAAAATGGGGCTGTAAGAAATGCCAGATCCCCCTATAGTTCCAGCTCCCCCCCCAAAAAAAACTAAAAAAAACTAATACTTACCTCCATCAGCAGCGATGCGATGCAGGCCTCTTCCGGCCTGTGCTTCTGCTGTGTGCTGCCTGGCTCAGGCGGCCTATCAGAAGAACAGGGAAGGGAGACGTCCTGAGGACGGCGATACAGATGACTATGGAGATGAGCACTTCCACAACTAGAAGCAGGGCCTGTGGTGATCGGCGGTGCGGCCCTGAGGGATAAAGAAAATAAAATATTGGCGGGTTGTTCTAGGGGGGTCCAGACCCGCTGGACCACCCCTGTAGGTGCACCACTGGTTGTCCCTAATTACAAATCTGGTGGCCTCTTCGAAGGGTACATAACACGCCTCTCTGATGAGCTACCACTGCCTGACTTCAAAACAAGACATTCTCCCTGCTACGGTGGTGTGGTGAATAATGAAATCATTTGCCACTTTACTCTGCTCATACAGACGCTCCTGCATATGCAAGGTGGAATTCCAGTGAGTTGCAATGTCATGGATCAAGCGGTGCAATTACAGATCATCCTGTCACTGCAAGCCAAGGAGAGAGTTCCTTTCCATATAAGAAATCGAAGGACAGTCTCCTGGACATGTCCAGCACCTTCTGCAAGCCACAGTACTTTATCATAAAGCATTGCACCACTAAATGTGCGCCATGCAGGGAGGATGTGTTATTTCCCCTAAGTGCTGAGTAGCCACATTTCTGCCATTATCACTGACCATATTGCCCAGTTGGAGGTCTTTGCCCAGTAGGAGTTGGCAGGGAGACAGCCAGTGGGATATTTTCTGCTTGATGAACTTTAGCAACTGATCGCCTGTGTGGCTACTCTCGCCAGGGCTCATCAACTCTAACTCAGCATTGCAAAACTTCCCTTTACACATAGGAGAGGGGAGGAGTGGAAGCAATGTAGTGCCCTGCTTCTGCTAGAAATGAGAGGATGTCCATAAAGGAGGATGTGGTAGGAGGAAGCAGACAGACATGGAGGTGTCAATAGGACCTCGCCATGTTGTTTTGGTGCTGCGTCACTGCTACCATAAAAAACACTGACCCAGTGGGCCGTGAAAAGCATGTACTTTTCTTGCCCATAACAGCTGCTCCAGAAATAATGCTGGCTAAGTATTTTCCATTGAAGTTCGAAATGGCATCATCCCTAAAGGCAGCAGAATCCACAAAGTGGTACGACAGTGACTGCACCACCAGCAACTTGGCCATGTGGGAGTTAAGTTTTCACATCATCGGATAGATGGTCATATAATGTTGTTTCATGGCCACACAGTCCTTTATCAATGGCTGGTGAGAGAATGGAGTAGGAGGAAGAGTAGAGTCAGACGACAGTCTTGTTCTCTTTGCTGGCCAGTTCTGTTTTCCCACTGGATTGGGTGATGCCACTTCATGTGCTGCAAAAGAGCTGTGTTGCCTATGTCTGGGTTAGAATGCCCACAGCTTATTTTACCTGCACACAGCGAATACGGCACTGTGGAGAAAAACTGCCAGATGGGAGCAACTGAGTTTGGCTTGAGTCTGGCACATTATGAGTCTGCACCCACAATATTGGCCACACCAAAAGTTTCCGAGCTGACCATAAAAGCAGATATGACCCTGGCAGTTTTTTTGGAGGTTCTGGCCATAAGTTGCCTCTGCTCTTTATTGCCATGACCACCACCCTCCTCCTCTGAGGTCACTTCCTCCTCAGCACCCCAATCTGGCTCCCAAGTTATGTCCAACACACAATAATTATCATAGTCCTCACCCTCCCTGCCTCTTTTATCAGACTGTAGCATGTCATTCTGGGCTGCTTGGCCCCTCTCCCAATTCCTTGCTCTGTAGTGCCTCTATGGCCAGGATTACCACTGGCCTTACCACCACCAACACTGTGGCTACAAGTGCCACTACTACTACCACCACCACTGACAAAGCTATTCATGATGTCCCCCACCTCCCACTGAATCTCCTCATCATGGCAGTTCAAATGCTGACCATTCCCACACAAGTCATCAACAGGTAGACTATTTTGAATATCTTTGTTTTGTTGCCACTTCTTAGGGAAAAAGAAGGTGCCTCTCTACGAGGGTACAATAAAGACAGAGGTGATGCAAATAATAGGCTTTTCTGAGGCAGCAAGAAGGAGGAGCAAGAAGAATGCTGTGACCTCTGAGTCCAAGGCATGGTGTCAGACTCAGAGGTGACACTGACATCATCCTTCTGTGACTGAGAGGAAGAGTGATCCATCCAGTGCAGAATCTCATCTTCTTTGTCCTCAATAACAATGTGGCGGCTATCGGAAGCGAAGGAGAACTGTGGCCTCCTACTAGCGAATGGCTGATGCTACTACTGCTGTTTGGACTACTGCCCAGATTCTGACTCTCTAAAGCCAAGGCATGGGTCTTTCATTTTCCACTTTTCCATTTACCACTCATTTTATTATGAGGCATATATAAATGTAAAGTCACAGGTTTAGTACACGGTTTATTAAACTGTAGCAAAATTGCAAGTGATTTTTCTGTAATTTACAGACAAGCACCACTAAATGTCCCTCACATTCTACAAACATACTGCGCATTAGTACTGACAATTTACAATAGTCACAATGTGCTGAAATGCCCAATTACAAATGGTAGAAAAAGTGAAACTGGTTCAATGCTGAATGTACTGGCAATAAACCTATGAACTGAAGAAATTTGAGGTTTAAAAAAAAAAAGTTGGCTGGCTGTTCATATACAGAAAAAATAAGGTTGTTTCATTTTTGTTATTTTGTTGCCAGAAAGCTGTATGGTCAAACAACTACGAGGGACCAACATCTCACTGCCTTTGCTTTCCTTGATAAAATCGTAAATCTACCTTTGCTCTCCCTATCACATTACATTGTTACCTTGGCATACACGGCCAAAGTATATGCTTTCTGATTGCAAACTGCCCATAGAATGGCGTGTATGGTTTTGTGAAAGACCTACCAGAATATTGCCCCTGATTGGTAGACAGTCTTTCAGCCTCTGAGCCAGTAAGGGCAAGCCCCCTTAACCTTCCCTCTCAGTGTTGTGTGATTCCTCATGTTCATCCTCCCTCCTGTTTTCCCCTCCGATTATCGTAGTAAATTGTCGCTGGTACCATTTTTGCACAATTTGTCCAAAACAAATTGCCAAAACTTCGGATTCATTTGACAATTGAACTTTTGTTAAATTCATGACGAACACGATTTGTTTACAATCAGTTCGCCTCTATCTACCTCTTCTGCTTTCCATTATACACTCACCTAAAGAATTATTAGGAACACCATACTAATACGGTGTTGGACCCCCTTTTGCCTTCAGAACTGCTTTAATTCTACCTGGCATTGATTCAACAAGGTGCTGATAGCATTCTTTAGAAATGTTGGCCCATATTGATAGGATAGCATCTTGCAGTTGATGGAGATTTGAGGGATGCACATCCAGGGCACAAAGCTCCCGTTCCACCACATCCCAAAGATGCTCTATTGGGTTGAGATCTGGTGACTGTGGGGGCCATTTTAGTACAGTGAACTCATTGTCATGTTCTAGAAACCAATTTGAAATGATTCGAGCTTTGTGACATGGTGCATTATCCTGCTGGAAGTAGCCATCAGAGGATGGGTACATGGTGGTCATGAAGGGATGGACATGTTCAGAAACAATGCTCAGGTAGCCCGTGGCATTTAAACGATGGCCAATTGGCACTAAGAGGCCTAAAGTGTCCCCAGAAAACATCCCCCACACCATTACACCACTACCACCAGCCTGCACAGTGGTAACAAGGCATGATTGATACATGTTCTCATTCTGTTTACGCCAAATTCGGACTCTACCATTTGAATGTCTTAACAGAAATCGAGACTCATCAGACCAGGCAACATTTTTCCAGTCTTCAACAGTCCAATTTTGGTGAGTTTGTGCAAATTGTAGCCTCTTTTTCCTATTTGTAGTGGAGATGAGTGGTACCCGGTGGGGTCTTCTGCTGTTGTAGCCCACCTTTCTTTCCCATTCTGACATTCAGTTTGGAGTTCAGGAGATTGTCTTGACCAGGACCACAACCCTACATGCATTGAAGCAACTGCCATGTGATTGGTTGACTAGATAATCGCATTAATGAGAAATAGAACAGGTGTTCCTAATAATTCTTTAGGTGAGTGTATACTGCCATCAGCTTTGATACAAGGAGTTAAACAATGACGGTTAGTGGCGGTGCCCATGCATGAATATATTGTGTGTTCGATGCTTTTACAGTGCTGGATCTTGAGTGGTTAAAATAATGTTCTGTATGTTTATTTTGGATTAAATCTTCTGAAATTTTTGTGGTTTTTCTTTCATAAATTTTTATTTGCATAATTGAACGATAATTTCTGTGTACACTGAGGAACAGATAAATGTATGCCAATATATATATTTCCTTATGTGTTCTTTTATGAACTGTGGCAGGAAAAGAGAGAAGACAGAACAATAAGACGGAAGGAAGATACATCTAGAAAAGTAATATATAAGGCTGGCACTCAATTATCAGGTTGTAGCAGGAAAAATTTACATCACATTCAAGTTATATCAAAATGATTTTAATCACATCCACTTAATAGATATATGCTGAGTACATCAAAGAAAAAAAAAACTTAAAAATAAAATTAAAAAAATTTATAATAACTATAACGATTTTATAAATATAGTAATTTATAAAATCGTATTACTATATAAACCCCAAATAAAAACCTTTATAATCAAATGACGTGCATGTCCACTTTACCAGACTGCGTGGTGTTGCGTATAAGCAAGTGGCTATGCACATCGCAATTGACTATACATTGTACCACATTAATATGGGTATAGATGGACAGTCCCAAAAGCAGAACACGTTAGAATCCAGCACCAGTAAATGTCCTTTATATTTTCTTCAGTTACACCTGTATTATATCAGTATACTCGCTAGAAGGTAAATCTCCACTTAGTTTGCAAAATCTATACAGTCTAAGATGAGAGTAGCCTTGTTCATAAACACTGTATTGTTGTTGTTACAATGTTGCAAACAGCGCTGTAGATAGTATTAATATCTTGAATAAATGGTTACTTTATTAGTCCGTATAGTCATGAAGCACACTTGCGGGGCAGATGTTATCTCAATGAATAATCTTATAATACCTCTGCTTTACTCAGTGGAGTACTTAGTTGGCAAAAACGAAACAGTCTCAGATGAGAGTAACCTTTCTCATAAACACTGTGTTATTGTTGTTGCAATGTTGCAAACAGCGCTGTAGATAATATTTTAAATGGATGGTTACTTTACCAGACCGTGCAGTCATGGAGCGCACATGCGGGGTAGATGTTACCTCAATGAAGAACCTTGTAACATCTCCGCTTTACTCTGCGTCCCACGTGTTCTCCCACGTGTTGCTAAGTTGCTGATCTTTTCCTGCTCCTGAGAGAAATAGACAAGCGGTGAAGTTCTGGAGATCGAGGAGTGCTCCTCCTTGTTACAGGTGGATAGCGTATGACCCAAAGTTCTCAACACATGGCTGTTGAAACTTCAGTTAACAGCTTATTACAAGCATGGTCGGCACACCCCAAAAAACTAATTTTGAGGATTCCCATTGGGCAGTTCCTGTGTGTACGCAAGATCTGCTCAAGTGAGGAAGACTTCCAAGTACAAGCAAGGGACTTAGGTAACCGATTTGGAAGTAGAGGATATCATGAGCACTCCATAAGACAAGGATATTCAAGGGCCAATAATACCAAACAAGAACTCTTGATCTATACCCTGGGTAAACAGCCACTGGGAGCCAAGGGGAGAAAAGAACTTATTACGATTTATTACGACCTTTTCCCTTGGACATCAAGATGTAAGGAGGGCCCTGGCAAAATACTGGAATGTTCTAAATATGGACACTACTCTCCAGTGTTATCTATCAAAGACACCTAGGATCACATTTAGGAAAAACAAAAGTCTAAAGGATTTACTTACCAAGAGTCATTATATGGGAGTGAAACCTGAATAAGCCTTTGGATCCAAGGGACCTAAGTGGGGGTGTCGGCCGTGTGGAGAATGTGTGGGATGTCCCAATGTAGTTAGAACCACGGTCTTCACAAATTCAGGAGGAGACAAAGAGTATACAGCCGTGGCCAAAAGTTTAAAAAATTACATAAATATTGGAAATTGGAAAAGTTGCTGCTTAAGTTTTTATAATAGCAATTTGCATATACTCCAGAATGTTATGAAGAGTGATCAGATGAATTGCATAGTCCTTCTTTGCCATGAAAATTAACTTAATCCCAAAAAAAACTTTCCACTGCATTTCACTGCTGTCATTAAAGGACCTGCTGAGATCATTTCAGTAATCGTCTTGTTAACTCAGATGAGAATGTTGACGAGCACAAGGCTGGAGATCATTATGTCAGGCTGATTGGGTTAAAATGGCAGACTTGACCTGTTAAAGGGAGGGTGATGCTTGAAATCATTGTTCTTCCATTGTTAACCATGGTGACCTGCAAAGAAACGCGTGCAGCCATCATTGCGTTGCATAAAAATGGCTTCACAGGCAAGGATATTGTGGCTACTAAGATTGCACCTCAATCAACAATTTATAGGCCTTTGAAACGTATGAAGTTCGTGTAATTATATTTCACTACATCACAGAAACAACTGAAACAAAGATCTAAAAGCAGTTAAGCAGCAAACTTTGTGAAAACTAATATTTGTGTCATTCTCAAAACTTTTGGCCACGACTGTACAATTACACAGTCCATCACTTGCAATACCATCAGGGTGATCTACGTAGCAAGTTGCCCTTGTGGCCCTCTTTATGTGGGCTTAACAACACGAGAAATGAAAAGAAGGGTATGGGAACATGTGTTGGGAATACAAGCAGCAAAGGAGGAACAGGATGTCTCCATGTTAAAAACTATTCCCAGGCATTTCAAGCAGCACCACAACAGCGATGGTCGTCTATTGCAGGTGAGAGGGATTGATAGAGTAGACTTCAATGTTAGGGGGGGCAATGCGAGGCGCCTTCTGGCACAATGGGAAGCACATTGGATATTCATACTGAACACGGTGACTCCACATGGACTTAAAGGGAACCTGTCATCAACTTTATGCTGACCTCACCAGCATCATAAACATTGCAGCACAGGCCTGGAAAAGAGTCAAATCTACCTGAGAAGAGTCCTGGTTATTCCTAATCTCCTGCTCTCCGCCATCTGCTGATGATTGGCAGTTCTCTCCTAGAGAGGAAGGGAGAAAACTAGGTAGAAGACTGTCAGTCATCAGCAGGAGAGCAGGAATCCATCAATAACCAGGACTCTTCTCAGGTGGCTGGGACTCTTCCAGGCCCAGTCTGCAATGATTGTGATCTTGGTTCTTGGCAACCACTTACTTTTAACTTATAAATGACAGACCTCTGAAATCAACTCAAATATCTCTACTTTATGCTTTCAGTAGTATGGGCAGCATAAAGTTGATAACAGGTTCCCTTTAATGAAGAGTTGAGTTTTGCTCCATAGTTATGTTATAAAAACGGATACTTCGTTTCTGCTTGTACATATGGGACTATTGGTCCCTTGGTAGTCTCTGGTTTTAATTGTTTTTAAGTTGTGTTCTGAGTATACTCACCTACTAACATTATTTTATGGCTTCCTCCCTTTAGAACACTGAAGTGTTGCTGATATCATTGGCCGCTGGATAGATTGGGGACATCGCTAGATACATCACAACGTGCACAAATATTCTCCTCTATTGTATAGACGTACTGTATGGGATTATCCAAGTGAACTCGAGGATGCACTTTATTTAATACTGTGCAATGAATCACATTATGGTTATACCTGGACTTATTATAGTTCATGAAATGTATTATCAATCATGTATTAATTATTAAATTGGGGGATGTATGGATATATATTTATAGTTTTTATCATATGTACTAAATTGTGTCATTTTACTATTGATTATGTAAATTTGACGATGCACTTTATTTAGCTAAATGCAACTAATCACATTTTGTCACAACTAGGATCTGTTAGAGTTTATGAAATGTATTATTAATCATGTGTTAATAATTACAACTAATTTGGACATGTATGGACATATGCGTAGTTTTTTGTATGTCACTTTATATTTTTTTATATGTTATGATTCATGATATATGTGCACTTTTTCACTGTCACTTTTTCTCATTCATCTCCACTCCCACTTTAATGTTGACTATCCATCTGCAGTTCGGTATTTGGCACTTTATGCAATGACCCTATGTACTCCATACGGTGACTTCATACCCCTATTTTTGTATGATTGAATTACACTCTGGCGTTTATACTGTCTGTAATCCATTGTGTGGCAATTCTAGCCTCATGTGTATTTGCACCTCCAACTGATTTTAACTAATATTTTATGTATCATGTACTAATAAAGATATATATTTATTATTTCTTATCCGGATTGGCCGTTGTTTGTGTTGAGTTTCAGATGAGTAACCTTTCTCATAAACACTGTATTGTTGTTGTTGCAAACAGCGCTGTAGATAATATTTTAAATGGATGGTTACTTTACCAGACCGTGCAGTCATGGAGCGCACATGCGGGGTAGATGTTACCTCAATGAAGAACCTTGTAATATCTCTGCTTTACTCTGCGTCCCACGTGTTGCTGAGATGCCAATCTTTTCCTGCTCCTGAGAGAAATAGACAAGCGGTGAAGGTCTGGAGATCGAGGAGCGCTCCTCCTTGTTACAGGTGAATAGCGTATGACCCAAAGTTCTCAACACATGGGTATGGATGTTTCGATGTGTACTGTTAATTCTTTAAAATTCCAGACGCGTTTTGGAGCTACGTAGTACCTAGGGACGAGACATTTCCAGGGTCCGATCCGAGATCCAACACGAGACAAACTGTTCCGCATAGAAGTTTCCCACAGGCAGTCTCTAGAGATGGATTGAGGAAGTCAGAGGTCAAGCACAGGCAGTCTGGAAGAATGTGAACAGCAACATACACCCGGGTTGTCAAAACAACAGTGGGCACTGACCAGCCAGGGAGATCACCTCCTAAACACCTGCTAGCCAATCACAGAGTGCCATGTGTCTATTCCTCATAGGCCATATGATTATCCTAATCCCTGACATTTGTGCGGCCTTGGCTGGTCTTTGATCACTTAAGCCATGCCTGCCCTCTAATCTACTAGAGCTTATGTACAGGTATAACTACAGTGTAGCGAAAAAGATGCGCGTATGTCACAACCAGACAGCTGAGAAGCTCTGACAGAAGCCTTTCAGAACCTCCTCCTTGAGTTTTCTTTGTTTTGGTTTTCAGTTCCTCATCTCGTTAGCCTCTCTCAGCTGTCATGTAGTTGGACTGATTGCATCCCTTTAAATTCCTCCCCATAATGCATTAGTGTGCGGTTTATACAGCTTCCTGGAGTGTGTGTGCATGCTGATCCTATTTCCCAGTCTTCTACAAGTTAAGTGCTGTACATTCATTTGTGATTTTCTGTTTGCTGGATCCCAGGTGACCCTGACTCCCTCCGTGTCTAGTGTAGGGAGCCGGTGGTCGTGTCCCTTCACTATTGTAGGGTGTTCAGGTGTTATATAGTCGAGGTACGAGGATATGCGATCATCCACCATTGGGATTATCGCATAGGCTGAGCAGTAAGGGAGAGAGCCAGGTCTGATGCAGGGGTCTCCCTTTTTGTTCCTTAGTTTTGGATCCAGTGAGTCATATATTCATTTTGCATTGTCTTGCTTCCTGTACACCTTTCTTGACATTATAAAGCGCCAAAACCGTCTCAAGCATGGATCCGGTTTCACTTTTGACTGAACGCTTCCAGGGTCTTTGATTGGAGGTAGCTGATCTCCGTAAGACTCTTTCTCAGTTTCTAGTGACCGGTTCAGCTTGCGTTCATGGAGTTTGTTCTGAGCCTAAGATCTCGCTCCCGGATACGTTCTCCGGGGGTAGTGAGAATTTTGTGCGTTTCAGAGAGGCTTGCAAACTCCATTTTCGCCTTCTTCCCCATTCCTCTGGTGATGAGGAACGGAGGGTGGGGATCATTATATCGCTGCTCAGGGGTAACGCTCAGTCGTGGGCCTTTTCGCTGCCGGTGGGGGCACGGCCCCTCCGTTCAGTGGATGAGGTCTTTTTAGCCCTGGGTAAGATATATGATGATCCGGATCGTGTTGCTTTGGCTGAGTCTAGACTACGTCTGTTATGCCAGGGTAAACAATCCGCAGAGATATACTGCTCAGAATTTCGGAGATGGGCAGCTGATACTGGTTGGAATGATGCTGCACTCCGAAGTCAATTTTGCCATGGTCTTTCAGAGGGATTGAAAGATGCATTTGCCTTTCATGAGAGGCCTATCTCCTTGGACTCTGCTATGTCTCAGGCCGTTCGTATTGACAGGCGTCTTAGAGAGAGAGGAGAGATCTCTCCTTCCTGTCATACTCAGTCCCAGGACAGTGCAGCGGTCTCATTCTGTGCGCAGGGGTCTCAGTCGCCGTCAGCCCCTTCTGAGCAGGAGCCCATGCAGCTGGGGTTGATTGCCTCTGACAATAAAAGATTCAGCCCGCATGGGAAGGTTTGTTTTTGTTGTGGAGGTATAAATCATTTGGCAAATGTTTGTCCCTCTAGGAGATCCAGGCAGTTTTCTGGGAGTAATAAAGAAACAAAAAGGAAAAGGAAAAAATCTTTTAAAAATGTTCCATCTGTTACTATTGGCAGGGTTGAGGCGGAAATTGAAGGTTTTCCGTTTGCTTGTAGTTCCCGTTTTGTCCTGCCTGCCAGGGTGGCGCTAGAGAGCAAGAACATTTTTTGTGAGATTTTTGTAGATAGTGGAGCAGCTGTCAATCTCATTGATAATCATTTTGCGATAACTCATGGTTTCCAGGTATGCACTTTGGGAAAGGATATTCCTGTTTTTGCTATTGATTCCGCTCCACTTTCTCAGAAATCATTAAAGGGCATAGTTCACAATATTCGTTTAATTGTGAGTGATGCTCATGTTGAGGAAGTGTCATGTTTCGTCCTTAGCGGATTACCTACTCCTCTTGTGTTGGGGCTACCCTGGCTCACTAAACATAACCCCACCATTGATTGGCAAGCGAGGCAAATAAATGGTTGGAGTGACTTTTGCAGAGAGAATTGCCTCACAACATCTGTTTCTGAGGTTTCTACTAAGACTGTACCACCTTTTCTCTCTGAATTTTCGGATGTCTTCTCTGAGAGTGGAGTTCAGGATTTGCCCCCGCACAGGGAGTACGATTGCCCTATTAATCTCATCCCAGGCGCCAAGCTGCCTAAATCTCGTTTATACAATCTTTCCCAACCTGAAAGGGTCGCTATGCGTGCTTATATCTCGGAGAGTCTGAGAAAAGGACACATACGACCCTCGAAGTCACCTGTTGCCGCTGTTTTTTTCTTTGTTAAGAAAAAAGATGGTTCTTTAAGACCTTGTCTGGATTTCAGGGAGCTGAACAGTATCACTATTCGTGACCCTTATCCGCTTCCTCTGATCCCGGACCTGTTTAACCAGATTGTTGGGGCTAAAGTCTTTTCCAAATTAGATCTAAGAGGGGCATACAACCTGGTCAGGGTCAGAGAAGGAGACGAATGGAAGACGGCCTTCAATACCCCTGAGGGCCATTTTGAGAATTTGGTTATGCCTTTTGGTTTGATGAATGCCCCAGCCGTTTTTCAGCATTTCGTGAACAGCATTTTTTATCATTTAATGGGAAAATTTGTATTAGTGTATTTGGATGACATTTTGATTTTTTTCTCCTGATTTCAAAACTCATAAGGAACACTTACGTCAGGTCTTGCTCATCCTGCGGGAGAATAAATTATACGCGAAACTGGAAAAATGTGTGTTTGCGGTTCAGAAATTCAATTTCTGGGGTTTCTTCTCTCCGCTTCTGGTTTTCGCATGGACCCCGAGAAGGTCCGCGCTGTGCTTGAGTGGGAGCTTCCTGAGAATCAGAAGGCGCTGATGCGTTTTTTGGGCTTTGCCAATTATTACAGGAAGTTTATTTTGAATTATTCCTCTATTGTTAAACCACTCACTGATATGACCAGAAAGGGGGTAGATTTTTCTTCCTGGTCGGTAGAGGCGTGTAAGGCCTTTTCTAATATCAAGGAGAGTTTTGCTTCCGCTCCCATCTTAGTACAACCTGATATTTCTCTACCCTTCATAGTTGAGGTTGATGCTTCTGAGGTGGGTGTGGGTGCGGTATTGTCTCAGGGTTCCTCTCCTGCCAAATGGCGACCGTGTGCCTTTTTCTCGAAGAAACTCTCCTCCGCAGAGAGAAATTACGATGTGGGAGATAGGGAATTGTTGGCCATCAAGTTGGCTTTTGAGGAATGGTGCATTGGCTAGAGGGAGCCAGACACCCTATTACCGTGTTTACTGACCATAAAAATCTGGCCTACTTGGAGTCAGCCAAGCATCTGAACCCGAGACAGGCCAGATGGTCTTTGTTCTTTTCAAGGTTTAATTTTGTTGTCACGTTCCGCCCTGGGGTTAAGAATGTGAAGGCAGATGCCCTGTCACGTTGTTTTCCGGGAGGTGGGAATTTTGAAGACCCGGGTCCCATTTTGGCTGAAGGTGTGGTGGTCTCTGCTCTTTTTCCTGAATTGGAGGCAGAGGTGCAGGCAGCCCAGTCAGAGGCTCCTGATCTTTGTCCTCCTGGGAGGTTGTTTGTGCCTCTCGCTTTAAGACACAAGATTTTTAAGGAACACCACGATACGGTCCTTGCTGGGCACCCGGGGGCAAGAGCCACAGTGGATCTCATCGCTCAGAGATTCTGGTGGCCTGCGTTTCGTAAGTCGGTTGAGGGTTTTGTGGCAGCCTGCGAGACTTGCGCTCGTGCCAAAGTCCCTCATTCACGGCCATCAGGTCCTCTCCTTCCCTTACCCATTCCTTCCCGTCCTTGGACACATCTGTCCATGGACTTCATAACAGACCTGCCTCGTTCCTCGGGGAAGACTGTGATTCTGGTGGTGGTGGACCGTTTTAGCAAAATGGTGCATTTCATCCCTTTTTCTGGTTTGCCCAATGCTAAGACGCTGGTGCAGGCATTTATTGATCACATTGTCAAATTGCATGGTATTCCTTCAGACATAGTCTCTGATAGGGGCACGCAGTTTGTTTCCAGATTCTGGATGGCTTTCTGTTCTCGCTTGGGGGTTTGGTTGTCATTCTCTTCTGCTTTCCACTCGCAGTCGAATGGCCAGACAGAGCGCGTCAATCAGAATCTGGAGACATATCTGCGCTGTTTTGTGGCGGAGAATCAGGAGGATTGGTGTTCTTTTTTGTCCCTTGCTGAGTTTGCTTTAAATAACCGTCGTCAGGAGTCCTCTGATAAGTCACCATTTTTTGGTGCATATGGGTTTCATCCGCAGTTTGGGACTTTCTCGGGAGAGGGGTCTTCTGGTTTACCTGATGAGGACAGATTCTCCTCGTCTTTGTCATCAATTTGGCAAAAGATTCAGGATAATCTAAAGAGCATGAGTGAGAGATATAAGCGTGTGGCAGATAAGAGACGTGTGCCTGGTCCGGACCTGAATGTTGGTGATCTGGTGTGGTTGTCTACCAAGAATATCAAATTGAAGGTTCCCTCCTGGAAGTTGGGTCCTAGGTTTATTGGGCCAAAATCCTGTCTATCATCAATCCTGTTGCCTACCGTCTTGATCTTCCTCAGACTTGGAAGATCCATAATGTTTTTCATAAGTCCTTATTGAAATCTTATGTTCAACCCATTGTACCCTCACCTTTGCCTCCTCCTCAGATTATGATTGATGGGAATCTTGAATTTCAGGTCTCTAGGATTGTGGATTCTCGTCTTGTCCGCGGTTCTCTCCAGTACCTCGTTCATTGGGAGGGTTATGGTCCTGAGGAGAAGATGTGGGTCCCAGTGACGGACATTAACCACTTCAGCCCCGCTAGCTGAAACCCCCTTCATGACCAGAGCACTTTTTACACTTCGGCACTACACTACTTTCACCGTTTATCGCTCGGTCATGCAACTTACCACCCAAATGAATTTTACCTCCTTTTCTTCTCACTAATAGAGCTTTCATTGGGTGGTATTTTATTGCTGCTGACATTTTTACTTTTTTTGTTATTAATCGAAATGTAACGATTTTTTTGCAAAAAAATGACATTTTTCACTTTCAGCTGTAAAATTTAGCAAAAAAAACGACATCCATATATAAATTTTTCGCTAAATTTATAGTTCTACATGTCTTTGATAAAAAAAAAATGTTTGGGCAAAAAAAAATGGTTTGGGTAAAAGTTATAGCGTTTACAAACTATGGTACAAAAATGTGAATTTCCGCTTTTTGAAGCAGCTCTGACTTTCTGAGCACCTGTCATGATTCCTGAGGTTCTACAATGCCCAGACAGTAGAAAAACCCCACAAATGACCCCATTTCGGAAAGTAGACACCCTAAGGTATTCGCTGATGGGCATAGTGAGTTTATAGAACTTTTTATTTTTTGTCACAAGTTAGCGGAAAATGATGATGATTTTTTATTTTTATTTTTTTCTTACAAAGTCTCATATTCCACTAACTTGCGACAAAAAATAAAAAATTCTAGGAACTCGCCATGCCCCTCACGGAATACCTTGGGGTGTCTTCTTTCCAAAATGGGGTCACTTGTGGGGTAGTTATACTGCCCTGGCAATTTAGGGGCCCAAATGTGTGAGAAGAACTTTGCAATCAAAATGTGTAAAAAATGACCGGTGAAATCCGAAAGGTGCACTTTGGAATATGTGCCCCTTTGCCCACCTAGGCTGCAAAAAAGTGTGACACATCTGGTATCGCCGTACTCAGGAGAAGTTGGGGAATGTGTTTTGGGGTGTCATTTTACATATACCCATGCTGGGTGAGAGAAATATCTTGGCAAAAGACAACTTTTCCAATTTTTTTATACAAAGTTGGCATTTGACCAAGATATTTTTCTCACCCAGCATGGGTATATGTAAAATGACACCCCAAAACACATTCCCCAACTTCTCCTGAGTACGGCGATACCAGATGTGTCACACTTTTTTGCAGCCAAGGTGGGCAAAGGGGCACATATTCCAAAGTGCACCTTTCGGATTTTGCAGGCCATTTTTTACACATTTTGATTGCAAAGTACTTCTCACACATTTGGGCCCCTAAATTGCCAGGGCAGTATAACTACCCCACAAGTGACCCCATTTTGGAAAGAAGACACCCCAAGGTATTCCGTAAGGGGCATGGCGAGTTCCTAGAATTTTTTATTTTTTGTCGCAAGTTAGTGGAATATGAGACTTTGTAAGGAAAAAAGAAAAAAAAAGAAAAATCATCATTTTCCGCTAACATCATTTTTTTGTTTTTTTCTCACAAAGTCTCCCTTTCCGCTAACTTAGGACAAAAATTTCAATCTTTCATGGACTCAATATGCCCCTCACGGAATACCTTGGGGTGTCTTCTTTCCGAAATGGGGTCACATGTGGGGTATTTATACTGCCCTGGCTTTTTAGGGGCCCTAAAGCGTGAGAAGAAGTCTGGAATATAAATGTCTAAAAATGTTTACGCATTTGGATTCCGTGAGGGGTATGGTGAGTTCATGGGAGATTTTATTTTTTTACACAAGTTAGTGGAATATGAGACTTTGTAAGGAAAAACAAAAACAAAAACAAAAAATTTCCGCTAACTTGGGCCAAAAAAATGTCTGAATGGAGCCTTACAAGGGGGGGGGGGGGGTGATCAATGACAGGGGGGGTGATCAATGACAGGGGGGTGATCACCCATATAGACTCCCTGATCACCCCCCTATCATTGATCACCCCCTGTAAGGCTCCATTCAGACGTCCGCATGATTTTTACGGATCCATGGATACCAAAACACATGCGGACGTCTGAATGGAGCCTTACAGGGGGGTGATCAATGACAGGGGGTGATCAGGGAGTGTATATGGGTGATCACCCCTCTGTCATTGATCACCCCCTGTAAGGCTCCATTCAGACGTCCGCATGATTTTTACGGATCCATGGATACATGGATCGGATCCGCAAAACACATGCAGATGTCTGAATGGAGCCTTACAGGGGGGTGATCAATGACAGGGGGTGATCAGGGAGTGTATATGGGTGATCACCCCTCTGTCATTGATCACCCCCCTGTAAGGCTCCATTCAGACGTCCGCATGATTTTTACGGATCCATGGATACCAAAACACATGCGGACGTCTGAATGGAGCCCTACAGGGGGGTGATCAATGACAGGGGGGTGATCAGGGAGTGTATATGGGTGATCACCCGCCTGTCATTGATCACCCCCCTGTAAGGCTCCATTCAGACGTCCGCATGTGTTTTGCGGATCCGATCCATGTATCCGTAAAAATCATGCGGATGTCTGAATGGAGCCTTACAGGGGGGTGATCAATGACAGAGTGGTGATCAATGCAGGGGGTGATCAGGGAATCTATATGGGTGATCACCCGCCTGTCATTGATCACCCCCCTGTAAGGCTCCATTCAGACTTCCGTATGTGTTTTGCGGATCCGATCCATGTATCAGTGGATCCGTAAAAATCATGTGGATGTCTGAATGGAGCCTTACAGGGGGGTGATCAATGACAGAGGGGTGATCAATGACAGGGAAGTGATCAGGAAGTCTATATGCGTGATCACCCACTTGTCATTGATCACCCCCCTGTAAGGCTCCATTCAGACGTCCGTATGTGTTTTGCGGATCCGATCCATGTATCAGTGGATCCGTAAAAATCATGCGGATGTCTGAATGGAGCCTTACAGGGGGGTGATCAATGACAGAGGGGTGATCAAAGACAGGGAACTGATCAGGAAGTCTATATGCGTGATCACCCACTTGTCATTGATCACCCCCCTGTAAGGCTCCATTCAGACGTCCGTATGCGTTTTGCGGATCCGATCCATGTATCAGTGGATCCGTAAAAATCATGCGGATGTCTGAATGGAGCCTTACAGGGGGGTGATCAATGACAGAGGGGTGATCAATGACAGGGAAGTGATCAGGAAGTCTATATGCGTGATCACCCACTTGTCATTGATCACCCCCCTGTAAGGCTCCATTCAGACGTCCGTATGCGTTTTGCGGATCCGATCCATGTATCCGGGGATCCGTAAAAATCATACGGACGTCTGAACGGAGCCTGACAGGGGGGTGATCAATGACAGGGGGTGATCAATGACAGGGGGGTGATCAGGGAGTTTATATGGGGTGATCAGGGGTTCATAAAGGGTTAATAAGTGACGGGGGGGGTGTAGTGTAGTGTAGTGTTTGGTGCGACTTTACTGACCTACCTGTGTCCTCTGGTGGTCGATCCTAACAAAAGGGACCACCAGAGGACTAGGTAGGAGGTATATTAGACGCTGTTATGAAAACAGCGTCTAATATACCTGTTAGGGGTTAAAAAATTCGGATCTCCAGCCTGCCAGCGAGCGATCGCCGCTGGCATGCTGGAGATCCACTCGCTTACCTTCCGTTCCTGTGAGCGCGCGCGCCTGTGTGCGCGCGTTCACAGGAAATCTCGGCTCTCGCGGGAGGACGCGTATATGCGTCCACCCAGAAGAGCAGGGCCGCCGGCAGGACGCAATCCTGCGTACGGCGGTCCTGTAGTGGTTAAGGCCACTCGTCTCATCAGGGCTTTCCATAGGTCCCATCCTGAGAAGGTGGGCTCTGAGTGTCCGGAGTCCACTCGTAGAGGGAGGGGTACTGTCACAACCAGACAGCTGAGAAGCTCTGACAGAAGCCTTTCAGAACCTCCTCCTTGAGTTTTCTTTGTTTTGGTTTTCAGTTCCTCATCTCGTTAGCCTCTCTCAGCTGTCATGTAGTTGGACTGATTGCATCCCTTTAAATTCCTCCCCATAATGCATTAGTGTGCGGTTTATACAGCTTCCTGGAATGTATGTGCATGCTGATCCTATTTCCCAGTCTTCTACAAGTTAAGTGCTGTACATTCATTTGTGATTTTCTGTTTGCTGGATCCCAGGTGACCCTGACTCCCTCCGTGTCTAGTGTAGGGAGCCGGAGGTCGTGTCCCTTCACTATTGTAGGGTGTTCAGGTGTTATATAGTCGAGGTACGAGGATATGCGATCATCCACCATTGGGATTATCGCATAGGCTGAGCAGTAAGGGAGAGAGCCAGGTCTGATGCAGGGGTCTCCCTTTTTGTTCCTTAGTTTTGGATCCAGTGAGTCATATATTCATTTTGCATTGTCTTGTTTCCTGTACACCTTCCGTGACAGCGTACGTTTGGCCGTGTAACCCTTTGCAAGCCTCCTCTCAAGCATGCACGCGGACGCTCAAGAGGCCCAGCATGGATACGCAATCGCGTCGGCATGGACGCCGGAACCGCGTCCGCCCGCAAAGGAGTTGGAACCGAAGATTCCGCAGGCACATGCGTGACTTGTCCCGCTACTCCGATGGGGTCCCCCGCAGGCCGAGCCCCACGAGAATTCCTAGGGACCCCAGTGGACCGCGAAACAGGAGAGTGTCTTAAAAATATGTTATAAAAAACGCATAAGCGTTTCATATGCGTTTGCAGTGCATTTTTTCTTATACATGTTCTCTTGGTGTATTTTTACTTCACTATACATACACACTATTGATGAATTATTGGACTTTCAAATAAATAATCGCTCCCAATTACATAGGAAACATAATTCACAAGATATATATGTATACTACATACACACTGATTCCACCACCTTTAGTAATAGTATAATATATACCAAACTTGTGTATTAGTTCATGGATATCATCTTCATCCGTTTTCATACATCTTTTATCTTCAAGTAATTGAATGAAGAGACGGGGGGCCCACCAAGGAGGGGAGATCGAGGTGCTGGTAAACAGCCTGACCTACATGTCCCGTCGTCAATGGGGCACCCTACCCATACACCTATAAGAAGCCAAACTGTTCCATCTCTGCATTTAGATCGGCAGGGATTAGTGTATCGAACTCAAAGGTTTTTCTTGACTCAGCCCTGGACATTTTGGCGATATGGTTCCCCCCTCTCTTCTAACTTTCTCCAGAGCCGCAAAAGTGAGTTTAGTGGGGTCTTTATTATGATACTCTTTAAAATGTTGTGACACAGAGGGATTTTCAAAGCCATTCTTAATATTAGTGATGTGTTCCGCTGTTCTTCGGTTTAAAAATTCTTTTAGTTCTCCCTGTATATTGTTTATGACATGGACACTCCAAGATGTAATTACATCAGCTGTGTCACATTTTAGACTATCTTTAATTGTGAAATAAAAATAATTATGTGTAGAATGTACTTGTACTGTTTTTCTTGGAAAATTGGTTAATTTTCAATTACTACATCTCCCACATCGATGGAACCCTTTTGAAAATAGCCAATTTGTCTTAATCCCCATTTGTCTCCTTGTTTTTATAGTCGGTGCAATTAACAGACCCAAATGATGTACTTTAGTGTATGTAATAAGAGGCTCAGGGGTCAGAATAGATCCTACCACCTTATACATCAATAGATGATGCCAATGTCTTCTAATTATTCTTTCTATTGATCGATATTGGGAATAGAAGGGAAGTACAATCCGGAAATTGTCCTCCTCTTTATTTACCCTCTTCTTTATCTCAAAAAAAGAGTTTCTATCCATATCTCTAACTTTATTCAATGATGTTTCCAGCACCTTTTCTGGGTATTGTTTCTGTACAAATTGTTTTAAATGGATGGCCTCAAATTGTTCATTAGTAGTACAATTCGGCTTAATCTGTCTAAATTGACTAGTCGGGATGTACAGGAGCCATCTCGGAGGATGACAACTTGAATACAAAATATTAATAAAAAATTAGATAGGCACTCAAAATCTGAATCCACTATGTACAATAAGCATTTATTAACGCATTGTAGGGATTTGCTCTGGTAGGCAGGGTAAGCGGTCGCAGTACAGAGGCAAGAACATGGTAGTAAAGCAAAAAGTTCAGTGTTTATTCACACCAAAGGAAAAAAGTAACACAAACACTTTGCAGAGTCCTGGTGTTAATTCACACCGCACAAAGTCCATAGAACAAAGATGTCACCTGGCAGGCTGATTTGTCCACGGCAGTCCACAGCTGTCCAGAGTAGACTTTAGGGCGCCTGATTCCCAGCAGTGTCACTCCAGCACCGTACCAAATGTTTAGGTCCCAAAACAGAGCCTGACCGAGCTCCACTGTCAGATGGAGGATACATTCCACACCCAGCTGAGCTGCTTGCTGGGTTTCTAAACCCAGCCCAAAACCCGGCCTGGACGTGGGGAACAGCCACCCGCTCTACTCTTTGGCCGCTCCCAATAAGAACCGGCCCGGATTGGCTTTACAGCCACACTAAGTAAAAACACAAAATTACCAGTCCTTATCTCACCAAGGCCAGGAACCTAGGTGACACGTACCTTCCGTCAATGACGGACTCCTGCGCCTTCCTACATTATATACTGATAAAAATAAAAATCACAATAAATTCGCATAAAATATACAACGAACAATAAAAAATATATAAATATAATAGCTTGTAATAATAAAATTGATGGTTGAGGTGTCCCCTATAGCCGGCGATTCTGATTTAAATGCAGCAATGTGACGCACTCCAGCCATATAAGACAGCTCAATCCATTGTAGCATATAGCAACACAGAATTGTCTCTTTTGAAATACCATTAGAGATATCCTCTCCTTTGATGGATGTTATCCACTAGTAGTTGTTATTTGTGTATAATTTGGATTGCACTGTGTTCCCTAACTTTGCAATATATAAATTCTGATATTTGTACTTAATTGCAAAATGTCTTTGGATGAACCTGCGCTATATTGCGCTGTGTCGCAGTCCATTTCATCATTATGAGTCCAGGTATTGTAGAATAATCCCCCGATATCAGTGGATATAGGAGTATAATGGATCCAGTATTAATTTTTGCGTCTTTAATGTCCAATATCGGTAACAGACATTTTATCTTATACCTAATACAGATTGTGCCTTGTTAGGATGCGGTATCGCAATTCAACTTGCGCCTTCTTATTATCTCAGTGATATAGACAAACGTTGCTGTTCAGAATGAATACATTGCTTGTTCATTGATATGAAGGAGGCGCTATATTATTGGACGATCTTCATGTTTAATAGCAGCAAATTTACTCACAGTTTGGTGGATAGAAGCGGAGATAGGTGCCCACCGTGGCGTCCAACGTGGTGATCAGCGTTTTCAATCTTACCTCCGTATATCACCTCCAGTAGTGAGTATTGCGATGCTGTGTTCACTCGTTATAGCGTGAGAGTGTTATCGGCGTCCCACATGTTAAGACCTCTCTGTAGCTGCGTCTTCTCAGCTGGATACAGGTCTGCAGCGTTGTATCAATATTGAATGCCGGCAAATGAAAACATGGAGCAGTCCCTGTTAATAGTCCAATAGCCATAGGTGCTTGGGCATAGATTCGGTCATACCAGTATTAAGGCTTACTCCTTCTTCAGTGGTTGAATTTACTATGACCCATGTATCTTTGAAGTCTTTATGCCAAGATCTGATTGGGGTTGGTCCAAACTGTGGAATGGATCGTGGTTACATTGATATGTACTGTCTAATTATGATGCATTTTAATCTCTTAAATGTTGCTTCTTTATTAAAACAATCAATTAATCAATCACTTGCATTAATCCCTATTCCTCTAAAATCAAGGTAGGTGGTATTTTATTCCCCTTATGGGCAGACTAGATGGGCCAAATGGTTCTTATCTCCCGACACATTCTATGTTTCTATGTTTATATTTCTCTTTTGTGTATTATGCATCGTTTATATAGAGTTTTTATTTCTATCTCTTTTTTCTTTTATAACACCGATGAAGAAGGTATGACTGATGGCAGAAGAAACAGACGGAAACATGGGCTTCCGTCTGTTTCTTGGCCTCCACCCATGCTTCCATCTATTTCTTTGGCCCCCACCCATGCTTCCATCTATTTCTTTGGCCCCCACCCATATTTCCGTCTGTTTCTCCTGCCATCGGTCATGCCTTCTTCATTGGAGTTATAAAAGAAAAATGAGATAGAAATAAACACTCTATATAAACGATGCATAATACACAATAGAGAAATATAAGGGGAATAGAATACCACCTACCTTGATTTTAGAGGAATAGGGATTAACGCAAGCGATTGATTAAATAAAGAAGCAACAACTAAGAGATAAAACGCATCATCTGAAAAAAACGCATGTAAATCGCATACAAATCGCAACATGGGGATAAAGTATTGTTTTTTATTGTTTTCACACCATTATTGTCTGTACATTTTTGTGTTTTATGTTAAGGTCAATTAGATTGTTGGATCCAACCAGAAAAGGTTGTGCACCCCTGATCTAGAAGAACTGAAAATGCGCGCATCTGCAGTGCTCCCATAGGCCCCAATATCCACAATTATAAACTTATAAGTAGTGTCTGCCAAAGCCAACAGCACTACAGAAAAGTATTGCTTATAATTGTAGTACCGAGACCCAGAGTGATGCGGAATCCTAACACGTATGTGCTTGCCATCCATTGCCCCTAAGCAGTTTGGAAACTAGATGAAATCCCTAAGCAATTCGGATCCAATCCTCAGCCTTGGGCTCTGGCGTTACTGTGTCCTGGAGTCGCTGCCAAGTCACTTGACATGTTTGACGAACAATTCCAGAAATTGTTGAGATGCCCAACAGGAACTCAAAATGCAGCAATGCAAATGAATTCCCAGTTGCCAGATATCTAAAAAACACAACAATACAGAATTCTATTACTTTTAACACGCCTTGCACAGCAACATGTCATTAAATGTATCTATACGCACTAATATATAGATCATAAAATCAGGACAGTACGTTCAGTCGAAAAATAAAAACCCTTAGTTCCCATAGGTCATATATACCAAAACTTTAACCATCAATTTAAAGACAAAATAGACCACGGCCCTTTCTCAAGGTGTCAAAAAGTGTAGTCCTTGTAGTCACCTATGCCACGTTTTAAATCACTTACTGGGACCATTTTCACACTAGCAAACAGTCCCTGTAAGTGGACTGATTATTCCCAAACAAGGAATAGACATATTTACAGCTTATTATAGGGCCGTGGTCTCTTTTGTATTTTTACATATACTGTACATGTCTGTATATACAGTGAAGAACAGAAGTATTTGAACACCCTGCGGTTTTGCAAGTTCTCCCACTTAGAAATCATCAGAGGGGTCTGAAATTGTAGGTGCATTCCCACTCTGAGAGACAGAATAAAAAAATATAAAAACAGGAAATCACAGGGTATGATTTTTAAAGATATTATTTGTCTTGCACTGCTGAACATAAGTGTTTGAACACCTGAGAAACAGCCAGAATTCTGCCCCTCAAAGACCTGTTACTGTGCCTTTAAAAAGTCCACCTCTACTCCACTCATTAATCTAACTTAGTAGCACCTGTCTGAGCTCTTTAAAGACCCCTGTCCACCCCACAGTCAGTCAGACGCCAACTACTACCATGGGCAAGACCAAAGAGCTGTCAAAAGACACCAGAGACAACATTGTGGACCTCCACAAGGCTGGAAAGGGCTACGGGGCAACTGCCAAGCAGCTTGGTGAAAATAGATCGTGCCCATAATTGTGAGTTATCGGCCATTTTCTCTCTGTATTGTCTATGGAATTCAACAAGTACATTCTACACATAATTATTTTTATTTCACAATTAAAGATAGTCTAAAATGTGACACAACTGATGTAATTACATCTTGGAGTGTCCATGTCGTAAACAATATACAGGGAGAACTAAAAGAATTTTTTAACCGAAGAATAGCGGAACACATCACTAATATTAAAGGGGTTGTCCCACTTTGCTATTTCAATCTTACCAGCAGTAGATGTCCTGATAACTTCCTGGTTCGGCTCCTGTAGTTGAGTGAAGGCCGGCCACGCCTCCCCATGACTCACCCTGAGAGCTCAGTCCTTGCGTGCTCGTTCATGTGGATGAGTCATCCACATGGAGCCGACAATGTATGAGAGGTCCCGCCCCCCCCCCCCAGTATAATAAACATTGAGTGCGGCCCCCCCCCCCAGTATAATAAACATTGAGTGCGGCCACCCCCCCCCAGTATAATATACATTGAGTGCGGCCACCCCCCCCCCCAGTATAATAAACATTGAGTGCGGCCCCCCCCCAGTATAATATACATTGAGTGCGGCCACCCCCCCCCAGTATAATATACATTGAGTGCGGCCCCCCCCAGTATAATAAACATTGGTGGCGCAGTGGGAAGTGCCAATGAGGGTTAAAAAAATAAATAAAAAATTAACTCACCTCCACCAATTGATCGCGCAGCTGCCGGTCTCCTGTTCTTGCTTCAGGACCTGTGGTGACGTCACTGAGCTAATCACATGGTCCATTACCATGGTGATGGATCATATGATGTACCATGTGATGACCACAGTGATGTCACCACAGGTCCTTTCACAGGTCCTAAAGAAAGAACAGGAGACCGGCAGCTGCGCGATCAATTGGTGGAGGTGAGTTAATTTTTTATTTATTTTTTTAACCCTCATTGGCACTTCCCACTGTGCCACCAATGTTTATTATACTGGGGGGGGTGGCCGCACTCAATGTATATTATACTGGGGGGGGGGCGCACTGCGCCACCAATGTTAATACAAATGCAGGAGGTGGGTGCCGGAGTGAAATAGCCGGCACCCGACCTCTATGATAGGGGGCTGCGATCAGCGGCAGTTAACCCCTAAGGTCCCGCTCCCTGTCATAGAGGTCGGGTGCCGGCTATTTGATTCCGGCACCCGCCTCCTGTATTTGCGCATGCGCGGACGTGCGCGTACTCGTAGGAATGGAGAGGCGGCCTTAGTACTTGTTCAGCTGTTGTGCGCAGGCGCGGCACAGCGATGCGGCCGGACGAAAGAGGCCGTATCCATGGGATACCGAAATCAACAAAGGGATCGCATAACAGGATTTTTTGTAAGAAAGGTAGCTTTTTGATTATGACATGGATAGGAAGATATGTTGTGTGGGGGTAAATACATTAGATAAAACCTATTTAATGAAGTGGGACAACCCCTTTAAAGGGTTTCTACCACTTGCAGATCGCATATTTGGTGATCAGACACTAGCGATCCGCTAGTGTCTGATGTAGCTTACAAGCTAATTATTACCTTAATCCGTTCGGCCCATACCTCAAAAAAAGCACTTATATCTTTATGCAAATGAGCCTCTAGGTGCTATGCAGGCGTTTTTCCAGCACCTAGAGGCTCCGTCTACCTTTCAGTTTGCCGCCCATCGCCTCGCTCCAGCACGCCCATCTCTTACCGTATTCGATCCTCCCCCTGCTTCAGCCTTCAGAAATCCCGCGCCTGCGCCGTTCGTCGCGGCATTCGAAAGCATTCGGCGCAGGCGCAGTCAATGTCTGACCGCTCCGTGCTCAGACATTTCCACTGCGCCAGGCTGAAGCAGGGGGAGGATCGAATACGGTAAGAGATGGGCGTGCTGGAGCGAGGCGCTGGGCGGCAAACTGAAAGGTAGACGGAGCCTCTAGGTGCTGGAAAAACGCCTGCATAGCACCTAGAGGCTCATTTGCATAAAGATATAAGTGCTTTTTTTGAGGTATGGGCCGAACGGATTAAGGTAATAATTAGCTTGTAAGCTACATCAGACACTAGCGGATCGCTAGTGTCTGATCACCAAATATGCGATCTGCAAGTGGTAGAAACCCTTTAAGAATGGCTTTGAAATCCCTCTGTGTCACAACATTTAAAGAGCATCATAATAAAGACCCCACTCAGCTCACTTTTGCTGCTCTAGAGAAAGTTAGAAGACCCTGGAGAGGGGGGAACGATATCACCAATATGTCCAGGGCTGAGTCAAGAAAAATCTTTGAGTTTGATCCGCTAATCCCCGCCGATCTAAATGCAGAGATGGAACAGTTTGGCTTCTTATAGGTGTATGGGTAGGGTGCCCCATTGACGACGGGACATGGAGGTCAGGCTGTTTACCAGCACCTCGATCTCCCCTCCTTGGTGGGCCCCCATCCCTGTCTCTTTATTCAATTACTTATATAGATGAAGATAAAAGATGTATGAAAACGGATGAAGATGATATCCATGAACTAATACACACGTTTGGTATATATTATACTATTACTAAAGGTGGTGGAATCAGTGTGTATGTAGTATACATATATATCTTGTGAATTATATTTCCTATGTAATTGGGAGCGAATATTTATTTGAAAGTCTAATAATTCATGAATTATATGTATAGTGAAGTAAAAATACACCAAAAGAACACGTATAACACTTAACATATGAGGTATTATGATAATGCGTGTCCATCTATACCCATATTAGGCATCACTGATTATTTATGACAATAACTTGACTCGTATTCATCACCCATACATTTGATTTATTCCAATCACCTAATGTGGTACAATGTATAGTCAAATGCGATGTGCATAGCCACTTGCCTATACGCAACACCACGCAGTCTGGTAAAGTGGACATGCACGTCATTTGATTATAAAGGTTGTAATTTTATTTAAACCTTTTTTTTTCTTTGATGTACTCAGCGTATATCTATTACGTGGATGTGATTAAAATCACTTTTATATAACTTGAATGTGATGTCAATTTTTCCTGCAACAACCTGATAATTGAGTGCCAGCCTTATATATTACTTTTAGGGTCTATTCACACGTCCGTGTGTTTTGAGGATCCAAGGATCCGTGGATCCGCAAAACACGGACATCGGAAATGTGCGTTCCGCATTTTGCGGACCGCACATTGCCAGCATTCTCATAGAAAATGCCTTTTCTTGTCTGCAATTACGGACAAGAATAGGACATGTTCTATTTTTTTTTCGGGATCGGAATTGCGGACCCGGAAGTTGGTATTGGGTGTTGCCACAGGGAGAGTGCACCTTATCTGTGTGATTCGTGCTGGATGAGCCACTGAAAATATTCACATTATTTTTATACATCTAGAAAAGCCAAGTTTTTTTATTCTGGTATAATACTGTGTAATGCGTGTCCTGTGTGTTTGAGCTCATTAATGAGATGTGATGCAAATTCCAAGTTCAAATATCCTTGTACATCATTAGGGACAATGAAAGTTGGCACTTAAGAAAAGCACATTTCATCCTGATTCCCGAAAGATATACATCACATGACAAATATACAGTTATAAATCAATTTAAATGATGGCCTCATCAAGAGAAATGATGGCCCCACCACCACCACTTTATCAGACCTGTAAATGGACTTACCTGCTTCCCAGCGCTGGCTCCCCGCTCCTTCTCCCCCAGACCTTCTCAGCTCCCTCAATGTAAACACCTGATTCAGTCAATCACTGCCTGTGATGGAGACCTGATCCCCTTGCATCATGTGACCATTTATCATGACGTAAGGGGAGCCGGTCACCGTTGCAGCCCAGTGGAGCATCCCAGGCCTGGAGGAGAACGAGCGGGAAGCAGATAAGTAATCTTTCCTTTACCGGTCTGGTAAAGTGGGAGGGTTTTGCTAAAACTGGCCCATTGTTGCACAACCCATTTAAATGTCTTTGGATATTATTGATATAGTGATGCTTAATACCTCAATTAGACATGACTGGGTGCTGAAGGGGCAATTTAAAAGGGTTCTCCCAGATTTTGATATTGATGGCCTATTCTTAGGAAAGGTCACCAATATCTGATTAGTGGGGTCTGACTCCCGGCACTCCAGCCAAACAGCTGTATGAAGTGATAGTGAAGCACCGTGAGAACTTAGATCTCTTCCTAGTCAACAGTAAATAAAACTGTGTAGAAGGTGTAACACTGGCAGCAGCATCCTGAAGAATAGGTCTAGTCAGTTATCCAGTAATACCAGATATACGCCACAGAAACATCCAGAGATATCTTGGAGAAATAGAAAATGTATCCCTCCAGATGAAAATCAGCTGATATCCTCCGAGCCTGAAACCGACCTGTCATTTACTTTCCACTGGTAACATGCTGCAATGAATCGAGGAAGCTGAATCTCCCTGTGCTTGTGTCTCCTGCGATATCCTTCAGTCAAGAAGAACACCGTATAGTGACATACCGTAACGCACAAGTTTCTGCAAAACACTTTAAAGGGAACCTGTCACCTCCCAAAACCGTCCCAAACCGCCAGCAGTACCTGCGTGTAGCGAGCAGCGTGTTTTTGATGTTCCTAAAGGCAGATGCAGCAAAAGTACAGAAAACTTTGTTTTATCCCGTGCCCGGCGCGCTTCTCCACACATGATTGAAGTCAAGGGGGCAGCGGCCTCCTTGCTTCAAGTCACGGTAACTGCGCCCCCTTCCCTGCCCCTTTGCTGTGACTGACAGCGCTTATGCACGAGACTTCGGCAAAGCCAGCCAAACTGCCAGCCGCCAGTCACAGCGAAGGGGCAGGGAAGGGGGCGCGGTTACCGTGACTTGAAGCAAGGAAGCCGCTGCCCCCTTGACTTCAATCATGTGTGGAGAAGCGCGCTGGGCACGGGATAAAACAACGTTTAAAGGGGTTGTGCAAGAATAGGCCAGTTTTAGCAAAACCCTCCCACTTTACCAGACCGGTAAAGGAAAGATTACTTATCTGCTTCCCGCTCGTTCTCCTCCAGGCCTGTGATGCTCCACTGGGCTGCAACGGTGACCGGCTCCCCTTACGTCATGATAAATGGTCACATGACGCAAGGGGATCAGGGATGGTTTTGGGAGGTGGCAGGTTCCCTTTAATGGACTTACAGGATTAAAACTTGTAGAACAGAATATATAAAAGATCCTTTCGGAATTGCTTGACCCGGGTTTAGCTCTGCTTCATCAGGGACAATAACTCAACACAATTAAAACAGCGAGGTACTTATACACCTCCCATCATCATTTACTCACTACTTCAAAACCTTGTCATATATATTCTTAAAATATGTAGAATTATATAAAAATTACAGTTGTTTTGCCTAGTGTCTTTTATCACCACTATATACACTTCAAATGCTCTTGCTATACATTTTACACCTTTCATTCAATACTTTTTCATTCCTAAACCTCGCGCTGTAGTATTCTAATGGCCACATGACTATTCTGGCCAATCAAGAGCGGGATTACCTTTACTCCCTATGACGCACTTCTGAAGTGACATGGTTAGTCTAGCCAATCCGTGACGGGATCGCCTTAAGATGAATGAGTATTCACTAGTAGAGAAATGAGTAACGGTAGTAAATGAATAGACCAATGTTCACAGTGTATTATCTCTAGTAGAGTTGATTCCATCACGGATTGGCTAGAGTAACCTCGTAACTTCATTCAAGAAAGAAGTGCATCATAGAGAATGTGGGAAATGACATTCTTGATTGGCCAAAATAATTACGTGAACGTTTGACTACAACGGCACAAGATTTATGAATGAAAAATTATTGAATGAAAGGTTTAAAATGGAAAGTAAGAGGATTTGAAGAGTGGTAATTTCCATCGGGAGAGACTTGCCTTCTATTTCTCCAAGATATCTCTGGATGTTCCTGCAGTGCGGATCCGGTAATATTGGATAGATCTCTTCCTAGGCCTGTGATATCACGTTCACTGATCACATGGCCTAGGTGCAGCTCAGTCCCACTCAAATGAATTGGACTGAGCTGCAATACCCAGCACGGCTGCTAATTCAATGGATGGCGCTGTGCTTGGATAGCTCCGAGGAGGCCATGACCTATTCTCAGGATAGATCATCAGTATGGAATCGGCAGGAGCTCGACTCCCGGCACCCCCACTGATCAGCTGTTTAAGGAAACAGCTTTCAATGTAAGAATTCTGGGGCTTCCTGAGGGTGCAGAGGAAAAAAATCCTGTTGGAGTGATACAGTCCTTGATCCTTGAAAATTTTGGAAAGGAACACTTTTCGTCTTTATTCTTAGTGGATAGGGCCCATTGGATTCCCGGGGGTAAACCAACTCCTGGAAGGCAGCTTCGGGTACTCCTGGCAAAGATTCTTGTTTCACGGGATAGAGACATGATCTTGAACAGGGCCAGGGAATGTCCCCCCATTTTATATAATGGTAGTAAATTGTCCTTCTTCCCGGATTTCTCGAAAGAGATTCAAGAAAAAAAGACGCTGTTTTTTGGCTGTTAAAAAACGTCTACAGGCCAAAGACATTAAGTATTCTTTCTTGTATCCAGCCAAATTCCAGATAATATTTAATGGAGCAACTCATTTTTTTGATACTCTGGCCCTGGTCACTGATTGGCTAGATCGGAGCAATGTTTGAGTAGTGTTGTACTTTTTTTTTTCTTTTTTTTTGTGATAGTTTTTTCGGCGGAGGTGGGATTGGACTGAGTAGAGAGGTCTGCTTCTTGATAGTGGCAGATCATGGGGTTTTGGGGGGAGGATAGAGGTTATGTGGGTGGGTAGCGATGCGTCTATTTTGATGGATAATGAAAGGTGCAGAGTAGTATAGGATGGGTATCACAGGCATTTCACTCAACTTTCAGTAACTACTCTATGGGAGTGTCGGTGTTTATACATAAAAAGATTGATTTTGTCTCCTCATCCTCTATTGATTATTATGGGAGATATGTTTTCCTGTATGGTAAACTTGCTGGAAGACTATGTATCCTAGCTTTTATTTATATTCCTCCTCCTTTTTCTCTTCATGTACTTAATTGCCTACTAACATTTATGGAGCAACGTCCGGACTGTCTTACTTTAGTGAATGGAGATTTTAATTGTGTTATTAATCCCAAGATAGATCGGACTTCTATGGGTGGAGATAGTCACATCGCTGTAACTAATAAGGGATCCCTGTTGGCACGATTTTGTCAGGTTTTGTGAATGTCTGGGGTTTTCATGGATGGGGGAGGAGAGTGTACTCTTGTGTATTCAAATCCGGGAACTGTATATACAGGATTGACCTGGCGTTAATTAATGAAAAACATTTGAACAGGTTTTTTTTTTTGCCTTCCTATGGATAAACTTGTAGGATAACAGTCGGAACTGGATGGACAAATGTCTTTTTTCGACCTTATATACTACACTGCCTGTCCAAAAAAAAAGTTGCCACGAATAAAAAGACTTTAGCTTTGATTATAGCACGCATTCGCTGTGGTATTGTTTCTATAGCTTCTGCAATGTCACAAGATTTATTACCATCCAGTGTTGAATTAATTTTCCACCAAGATCTTGCATTGATGATGGTAGATTCTGACTGCAGCGCAAAGCCTTCTCCAGCACATCCCAAAGATTCTCAATGGGGTTAAGGTCTGGACTCCGTGGTGGCCAATCCATGTGTGAAAATGATGTCTCATGCTCCCCGAACCACTCTTTCACAATTTGAGCAGGATGAATCCTGGCATTGTCATCTTGGCATATGCCCGTGCTATCAGGGAAGAACAAATCCATTGATGGAATAACCTGGTCATTCGGTATGTTCAGGTAGTCAGCTGACCTCATTCTTGGAGCACATACTGTTGCTGAACCTAGACCTGACCAACTGCAGCAACTCCGGATCATAGCACTGCCCCCACAGGCTTGTACAGTAGGCACTAGGCATGATGGGTGCATCACTTCATCTGCCTCTCTTCTTACCCTGATGCGCCCATCACTACTCTGGAACAGGGTAAATCTGGACTCATCAGACCACATCACCTTCTTCCGTTGCTCCAGAGTCCAATCTTTATGCTCCCTAGCAAATTCAAGCCTTTTTTTCTGGTTTGCCTCACTGATTAGTGGTTTTCTTACGACTACACAGCTGTTCAGTCCCAATCCCTTGAGTTCCCTTCGCATTGTGCGTGTGGAAATGCTCTTACTTTCACTATTAAACATGAGTTCTACTGTTTTTCTTCGATTTGATTTCACCAAACGTTTAAGTGAACGCCGATCACGACGATTCAGGATTTTTTTCTGGCCACATTTCTTCCTCGAATACGATGGGGTCAACACTATCCTTCCAGTTTTTAATAATGTATTGGACAGTTCTTAACCCAATTTTAGTCGTTTCTGCAATCTCCTTAGATGTTTTCTCTGATTGATGCATGCCAATGATTTGACCCTTCTCAAACAGACTAACATCTTTTCCACGACCATGAGATGTGTCTTCCGACATGGTTGTTTACAAAATGAGAAGCAACTCATTGCACAAGTTGGGGTTAAATAACTTGTTGCCAGCTGAAAGATAATCGCCCATGCAGTAATTATCCAATAGGAGGCTCCTAACTATTTGTTTAGTTAAATCCAGGTGGCGACTTTTTTTGGGGACAGGCAGTGTATGTTACTATGTAAATATGAAGCCAGGTCACTCTCGGACCATGTGCCAGAATCTCTTGAACTTTGTAGGGCTGATTATAGGGAAGGGGTTATACCCCCCCTTTAGATTAAATCCTTACTGGTTGTCCCTAATAGAGAATTACGATTGAAAAAAACAGGAGATTGTGTACTTCTGGGAGGTTAATTATAAATCTTCTAAAATCCAATGGCTGTGGGATGCATTAAAGGCTTTTGTAAGGGGTCTACTTGTTAGTAATATCACTAATTCAAGAAGGGGGTATGGGAAGAAAGAGAGGGCTTAGGAGGCAGCTGTGCTATGTACGATGAATCAGTTCTCCAGGAATAAAACAGAGGAGAATAGAAGGGCAATGCAGAATGCAAGCGCAGCGGACGCCATTACAGGTGACTGACCTGTAGCATAATTGGGTGGTTCACATGGAGGATCTTCCTCTCTCTCTCTCCAATACAATTCCCACACATGTTGGATGTGGGCCTGCAGCTCGTGCTCATCATAAGCTGTGGTGGAAGTCGGTCTGATAACGTTGAGGATCTCTGTCTCCGCTCTTGCGATCGCGGCGGCCGGCGTAAGGCCTGCGCTTGCCTCCGGTACTTGTGTGGCGCCTTTCTCTGTCTCATCGGTAGCGCTGCTCCACGATGCCATGCTGCCTCTCTCTTTCACGTCTCTCTCCTTTACAAGTACCGCGTCATCTGACGTGCTCAGCATGCGTACGCACGTCACGCTCTTCTGGGGCGCGACCCTCCCACTGGGTTCACTTTGCATAGGGGAGGCGCTGGCTCTTGGGCAATACAACATTGGAGGTAAGCACATTGCATAAATGGGGTGGCACAATAGATTTTCCAGCTCTGAAGGGGGTGTACCTCAATTTTCCCCCCGCTAGCAGGGCGTAGCTCAAAGTAATGGCGCAGCAAATTAATCAAGAAGACCTCCGGCGGTCATTTTAGGTTCAATGCAAAAGTCCATTTACTGACAGCAAGCAATGCTATTGACACAGAAACATGCAATTTCTCAACTTTTGATACTGCCATTCTGTAGCAAGTGACTTGGGTAGTATGCCCATGTAGTTTTCAAGCGATTCAAACTATTCTCCAGTGCAACAAGCAAAAGTCTCTCAATAAAGCAAGTGGGGCTTTTTCTTATAAGATTATGGCACACAGTCAATTACAATTTCGAATCCTGTTCGCATTAAGGCGCAAAGGAGTTGATCCTGTTCGCATACATTTCGCATAAGGCGCAGAGGATTTTGGATCCTGTTTGTATAAGGTGCAGGGGGTTTTGGATCCTGTTTGTGACACCAATTCATGCAACGTGCCGGGTGCGCAGGGGAAAACACGTGAGGTTCACAGTGGGCCGATGGGGGTAGTAGTTGCTTTGTACTCACGGTTAGCAGAGCCTCCCTGGGCCGGCAGTGGATGGGAAGACAGCACTAAATACTCCGGGGCACTCTCTATTGCAGGGAACACCAGCCAGATGGAAGTTGAGGTGCCCTTGATGGTGAAGGTGTTTAGGGTGTAATGAAGAATCAGTTGTTGTAAAACAATTCCAACCTTTACTTGAATCAATAGTCTCAAGGCAGATGTTGCAGTCCATCAATAAAGTGCATTCATATGGCATAAGTGATGACTCAGAAATAAGTTTAATTGTATTCCACTTATCAGGTTTAGGCAATTGTCAGTTGAGGAGTTTTCTCTTTAGGGTTGACACTTTACAGGCAAGACGTCTTATAATAGTTCTAAGCTTAATCTATAGCACTCTGGTACTAAATATGCTGTTGTCTACTTATCTTGAGCTATCCAATAAGGGCATTCTCCCTGGTGGCAGGCATCAGTCTTCTGCTACATTATTTGCAGGATGCTCTCCTAAAAAGGTTTAGGTTCTCCACTATATCCAGGAAGGCTTCTAATGAATAAGGACAATTCTGCGCACTAATCATCCATTCTTGTCCCGCCACTTGCAAAGTTGCTCTCAGGTACTTGTGCTGATGAGGTCCATAAGCTAGACTCAGCTGTAACGCCCAGCAGAGGCTCTTTTTCAGGGGACAAAAAACATTTTGTGAATCCAGACGTCCAGAAAAACTGTTGGCTAAAGTGATATCCAATCAGGACCAAAAAAAGAAATACTCATTTTTTGTTTACCCGAGGGCATAATTACTGAAGAGCCGGATAAAATAAAGGGGGCATTCCAAAAAGTTGGAATTATATAGCTCTACCAATAATATTTCGGATGAAAAGATGAATGCCTACTTGGACTCCATAACTTTTCCAGTTCTCATTGAAGCATAGAGGGAATCCCTTGAAGTAGAATTTTCCCTTCAGGAATTAGAGGCAACAATCAAGGCATGTTCGGGAAATTCTGCTCCTGGATTAGATGGTTTTCCATATGAGTTTTATCGCAAGTACGATTAGGTTATTTTTCCATGTTTTTTTAGGGTAATAGTTGAGTCATTGGAGGATGGTAGCCTACATGAGTCAATGACAGAAGCGGTAATTATATTAATTCCGAAAAAAGGACCCCTTAGATATGGGATCATATAGACCAATATCGCTTCTTAATACAGATTTTAAGCTTCTATCAAGGATGCTGGCCACAAGACTCTCCAAGTATTTTCAGATACGTTCAGCAATTGCTAATGTAAAAGAAACTTCACTGTTGGAGATCCACCCTTCTTCACCTTTGAATGAATTGATAGGGAATTTCGGTTTGAAGTGGAAGATTTCACAATTATATAAATTATTAGTAAAGACACTATTTAATGAGGTTGTTTCTCCGGGCCAAAGGGCTTGGGGAACTGATTGCCCAACGGTCTCAGTAGAGGATTGGGAAAATATATTGGGGGATTTAAGACTAGTATCACACAATTTGAATCATATATTAGTACAGTTCAATATTTTACACAGAGTGTATATCATGCCGTTATGGCTTAATAAATGTAGTTTACGGGATTCTGCTAATTGTCCACGCTGTGATTCAAAGATGACGGATTTTCTGCACATGTTTTTGCTGTGTCCAGATTTAAGAGTCTATTGGGGTATAATTCATAAGTTTATTACTCAAAAAATCTGGATGGCACTTCAGTTTACACTACGTGCAGAATTATTAGGCAAATGAGTATTTTGACCACATCATCCTCTTTATGCATGTTGTCTTACTCCAAGCTGTATAGGCTCGAAAGCCTACTACCAATTAAGCATATTAGGTGATGTGCATCTCTGTAATGAGAAGGGGTGTGGTCTAATGACATCAACACCCTATATCAGGTGTGCATAATTATTAGGCAACTTCCTTTCCTTTGGCAAAATGGGTCAAAAGAAGGACTTGACAGGCTCAGAAAAGTCAAAAATAGTGAGATATCTTGCAGAGGGATGCAGCACTCTTAAAATTGCAAAGCTTCTGAAGCGTGATCATCGAACAATCAAGCGTTTCATTCAAAATAGTCAACAGGGTCGCAAGAATTATGTTTCTAGCTAGACTCCTTATCACATGAGTGTGAATGTCACATAATACTCCAAACAGTAAAGAGTGGTTATATCTCGTGAATAAGCTTACGAGATATGAGAGGGTCTTATATAATCAGAGAGATTCTGAGAAAAAATGGTCTAGGGTATGGGGGTTGTGAAAGTTATAGCTTCCTCTTGATCCCCCCTCCCATTGTTTAACTTTATTATTGTCCATTTTTATTATTGTCCATTTTTATTAATAATATTATTTTTATTGATATTATTATAATTATAGAGACGCATCGCTAAGGAGGGTGGGTAGAGATGGTTTGAATGGGTTGGGAAGGGATAAAAGGGGCATGATAATGGAAGATGCCATTAATTATGTATTTGTTTTAATTATGTTCTCTCTTAAATAAAAATTATATTAAATAAAAAAAAGATATATACTGAGGGCATTTATACCTGGTAGGAGATTCTTCTGCTCTTGTGGGAAGCCTCGCTGCTGTGTCTTATAAGGGAGCTAGTCATGGAGGACATAGGTTATTACAGACTGCAGCAGATAAATATCAAGTAAGGATTTCTTGCATCACATGGGTTCTCCTCGTTATCACAGTGACATGAGTCATTTTTGTAGAAGGCAATGAGACAGTTTTTAATATTTGTGTTCTTCATGATCATTGTCTAATTACAAAACTTTCCGGAGCAGCGTTCTTGTCTAGTCCTTCCCGTCAGCACTGGCAGTGACATGAGATGTTGTAAGAAAAAGTAGATTTGCACCGAAGCCGAATTTCCTTGCGCTTCGTGGTAACGGATCAAATTTTTTCAAAAAATTGCTGCTGCACATGTGAGGACATGATGAAAGGAACTCTGGTAAGGCGGGATCACCCAGATTGACATGCATGCAGCCAATCAGTAGCCAGCCAGCCCTGTGATGTCATAGCCCTATAAATAGCGGCAGCCATCTTAGATTCTGCAATTTTCCAGCAAACTTAGTGCAGGGAGAGACGTCAGAAAGCCCTAGGGACAGTGAGAGTAAAGACTTGATTTTGGTGCAAAAATCTATTTATAAGTGCAGGGAAACATTATTCAAGGTGCAGCAAAAGGATAGGGAGAAATCATTCCTCAGCATTTATGTAGAACAGGGTTCAGTAGGGGAGGTTACAGCCTGGGTAATAGGAACAATCCTATTACACCTTGCTGCACTGACTGAGGATCCAAATAGCCATTATACAGCTCTGTATTTCCAGCAAACCGTTCTTGTTATTGGGGTGGAAAAAGAAATATATATTCTGCGTTCAACACTGCAGTTATATGTTGAAAAGCCTTTAGTGGCGTATATACGTGGAAAAAATATATATTTTGCGTTCAGTGCTGCAGTTATCTGTTGAAAAGCCTTTAGTGGCACATATACGTGGAAAAAGAAAAATATATTCTGCGTTCAGCGCTGCAGTTATCTGTTAAAAGCCTTTAGTGGCGTATATACGTGGAAAAATTAAAATATATTCTGCGTTTAGCGCTGCAGTTATCTGTTGAAAAGCTTTTAGTGGCGTATATACGTGGTAAAAGAAAAATATATTCTGCGTTCAGCGCTGCAGTTATCTGTTGAAAAGCCTTTAGTGGCGTATATATGTGGAAAAAGAAAAATATATTCTGCGTTCAGCACTGCAGTTATCTGTTGAAAAGCCTTTAGTAGTACATATACATGGAAAAAGAAAACTATATTCTGCGTTCAGCGCTGCAGTTATCTGTTGAAAAGCCTTTAGTGGCATATATCCATGGAAAAAGAAAAATATATTCTGCGTTCAACGCTGCAGTAATCTGTTGAAAAGCCTTTAGTGGCGAATATACGTGGAAAACAATATATTCTGCGTTCAGCGCTGCAGTTATCTGTTGAAAAGCCTTTAGTGGCACATATACGTGGAAAAAAAATATAAATTCGGTGTTCACTGTTCCAGTTCTATGTGGTAAACCCTTTAGTGGCATATATCAGTAGAAAAAGATGAATATATTCGGTGTTCACTGTTCCAGTTATATGTGGTAAAGCCTTTAGTGGCATATATCAGTAGAAAAAGAAAATTATATTCTGTGTTCAGCGCTGCAGATATCTGTTGAAAAGCCTTTAGTGGCGTATATCAGTAGAAAAAGAAAAATATATTCTCTGTTCAGCGCTGCAGTTATCTGTTGAAAAGCCCTTAGTGGCGTATATCAGTAGAAAAAGAAAAATATATTCTGCGTTCACTGTTCCAGTTATATGTTGTAAAGCATTTATTTGTGTTGTGGGGATTTGCTCTGGTAGACAGGCTTGCGGATGCAGTGTAGAGGCAACGACAACGTCTTTAACTTAAACAGTTTAGTGTTTATTCACACATAAGGATAAGCAAAACAAAAAGTAATTTTCAAGGAAAACAGTCACCTTGAGTCTGGTGTTTGTTCACACCATGCAGCAATGCAGAAGTCCTTGGACATAGCAGAAACCACCTGCTCTCACGCCAACAAGGTAGCAGGCCTTTACGCAGGCCCAAACTCCCAGGTCCCATCACAGAGACTGACAGAGCTTCACTGTCAGAGAGGAGTAAATTCCTACCACCTGACAGTGCTGCCTGTATTTTATAGCCCAAACCAAGACCCGGCCTGGAACTTGGGGAGCAGACACCCACCCTGCACTTTGGCTGCTCCCAGTAAGACCCGGCCTGGATCGGCTTTACAGCCATACTAAATAGCAAAACCATGTCAGCCAGCACTAGCTGCCGCAGACACATGAAATTACCGGCTCTTACCTCACCGAGGCCAGGAATCTCTGTGAAACATACCTTCCGTCAATGACGGACCCTTGCGCCTTACTACAGCGTATATATCTGTAGAAAAAGGAAAATATATTCAGTGTTCACTGTTCCAGTTCTATGTGGTAAAGCCTTTAGTGGCATATATCAGTAGATAAAGAAAAATATATTCGGCGTTCACTGTTCCAGTTATATGTGGTAAAGCCTTTACTGGCGTATATCAGTATAAAAAGAAAAATATATTCGGTGTTCAGCGCTGCAGTCATCTGTTGAAAAGCCTTTAGTGGCGTATATACGTGGAAAAATAAAAATAAATATATTCTGCGCTTTTAGGGGTGTTTTAATATCCTTTTTATTTATTTATTTCAGCTAACAGTATGTCTGACAGAGATGTGCCAGGCCCTGCACAGGGGAGTGGCAGAGGGCTAAATGTTTCCGGCGGAGGCACAGGTCGCAGCAGAGTAAAGAGGCGTGGCAGCAAGAGTCGCAGTGAGACGCCTGATCTCCCGGTGTCATCTAGCAGTCGTGTCTTAACCAGCAACCCAGCAGTTCTTGATTGGTTAACTCGTCATCCACTTCAGCCCAGGTGACATCAGACACCCCCAGCCAAGAGTCAATGGGTTCATCAGACACAACCCTTAGTTGGCATGGCCCGGGAGCAGCACCTGTGCCCTCACCTGTCCTCAACCTGCCTCTGTCCTTTTCTGTTCCCTCAGCCAGAGAAGTATTGTATGCTGTGCGCTCAGCTCCACAATATAGTGAGGACGAGCTACTAAAGGCCAGTCAGCAGGCATGGGAGCAGGTTTTGAGAGCGGTCAGGCTCCTGACCCATAGACGGTAGAGGAGGACATCAGTGACGTGCAGACAGTACTCGATGATGATGATGTAGCTGATCGCACTTGGGAGCCGGGTGACAAAGGGGCTTCATCACCATCAGGAGAAGAGGGTGCCAGCTTGCCCGTGAGGCGGCAGCAGAGCCAGAAAGTCACTAGCGTGGCCGTGAGTCAGCAGGGGGGCAGCAGTAGAGGTCGGGAGCAAAAGGTGCCCGGGGTAGACCACCCGCTTCGTGGGAGCCTGCCTGCCCGGGAAGTAGCGGCGCACAGGTTCACGGAGGCAGCGACGGTAGAAGTCAGTCAGTGCATAGTGTTGGGGGTAACATCACCTACTCGGATGTGTGGCAGTTTTTTGTTAGGCCACCGGAGGAGGTGAACATGGCAATGTGTAGAATCTGTGGGCAGAAGGTGAAGCGTGGCCAGGGTGTCAATGTTGGCGCCATGGCCCTGCATCAACATATGCAGCATCACCATAAAGTGGCCTGGGAGAATCGTGGCTCCGATGTGGTGGTCCAGCCTGCCGCAGCAACCGCTGCATCACCCAGTGGCACGCACCCGGTTTCAGGCAGTCAAGGCTCCACCAACTTAGCCAAAGGGAGCTGTCTGTCCTTCCTATCATCTGCCAATCCTGATGCTCCTGCTCCTCCTTCTCGTCAGTCATTAATCAGCAATCGATCACCGAAGCGATTGCCAAGAGACAACAGTATGCGAGCACTCATCCAATGGCACGGTACCTGAATGTGGTACTGTCCAAGTTGCTGGTGCTGCAGTCCCTCCCTTTCCAAGTGGTGGACTCTGCACCTTTCAGAGAACTGATGTCTTGTGCCGAGCTGAGGTGCAGAGTCCCAAACCGTCATTTCTTTGCCAAAAGGCAGTACCAGCCCTACACAAATATGTAGAACAGAAGGTGGGCCAATCCTTGAGCATGTCGGTGTCTGCCAAAGTGCACGGCAGCACCGACATGTGGAGCTGTAACTACGGTCAGGGACAATACATGTCCTTTACGGCCCACTGGGTGAATGTGGTTCCTGCACAGCCACACCAGCAACTTGGCCAGGGGACGCCGCTTCCGCCTCCATGTTCTCACGCCGTTGGTCCTGCGACAATGTCCCCCTCTGGCTCCTCATCCTCCACCGTGTCCTCAGCCTCCACTGCAGGGACAATTCACAGTGCCCCTCCAGCATGCCAGATGTGCAGGGAACGGCGGTGTCACGGAGTCACACAGGGGAGAAACTGCTCTGTGTGATTAATCAAGAACTCGAATCCTGGCTTTCTACACGACAACTGAAAATCAGAACCATGGTGACTGACAACAGGAAGAGCATGGTGTCGGCGCTGTGTCAAGGAAGGCTGAGCCATGCGCCCTGCAAGGCACACATGTTCAATCCGGTTGTAAAGCGGTTCCTGAAGTCTTCCACCCATCTGCAAGAAATCCTAAAAATGGGCAGGAAACTTTGCATGCACTTCAGCCACTCGTACACTGCAAAGCACACCATCCTTGAGCTGCAGCGGCAGAACAGCATCCCCCAACATAGGCTGATATGTGACGTTTCCACCCGTTGGAATTCCACCCTCCATATGTTGGACCGACCATACAAACAAAGAAAGGCCATCAACGATTTCTTGATGATCCAAGCGGACAGGAGTATTCCCCTGTGTAACTTCGATGTCAGCCAGTGGCAGCTCATGTGTGAAACCTGCCGTTTGCTCAGGCCCTTTGAGGAGGCAACGTTATTTGTCAGTCGCCAGGATGAACAACGTCATTCCACTGCTTCATGTCCTGGAACAGATGCTGGTAAATCTGGCTAGTCAGGGCACCGGAGACGTGGCGCCTACATCTCATGGCCACATGAGCCCTGTGTGATCTGAACTGGAGGAGAAAGAGGAGATTGGAGCACAGGCAATGTGTAGTGAAATGGGTGTTTTTTACACACAGGTAACAGGAGAGGAGGAGCAGCCAGTGGAGCTACAGGGCAATGAGGAAGACGAGGCAGAGGACCCAGACACACCACAGTATGCAGTGGAGATGGAGGCAGGTTCACCCTCCGAGTCACTTGCGCAAATGGCCCGCTGCATGCTCACTTGCTTGGGTAGTGACAGCCGAATTGTCACCATGTCACATGACTCTGTGGCCTCCTAATGCTGCAGCCATCTCCATACTCCGTCATTGTGCCATTCTGTGACCTCCTTCTGATGCTGATGATGCTGCCACCTCCACACTCTGTCATTGTGCCACTCTGCAGCCTCCTGATGCTGCCGCCACCTCCAGACTCTGTCATTGTGCCACTCTGCGGCCTCCTGATGCTGCCGCCACCTCCACACTCTGTCATTAGGCCACTCTGTGGTCTCCTCATGCTGACACCACCTCCAGACTCTGTAATTGTGCCACTCTGTGGCCTCCTCCTGATGCTGCTGCTGCCATCACCTCTAGACTCTGTTACCTTGGCACTCTGTGGCCTCCTCCTGATGCTGCTGCCATCACCTCTAGACTCTGTCACCTTGACACTCTGTGGCCTCCTCCTGATGCTGCTGCTGCTGCCGCAACACTCTGTCTTTGTTCCACTCTGTGGCCTCCTGATGCTGCAGCCACCTCCAGACTCTGTCATTGGGCCACTCTGTGGTCTCCTCATGGTGCTGTCACCTCCACTCTCACCTTTGCCCTCACCGGCTTAAGGGGATGCCTTACTGCTGCCTGGTCCTGTCCTGTCTTGTCACCACGAGCTTCAGAGGTAGTCAGTTTGAAGGTTGAAGAAAAATAGGACCACTTTCCGGTGCTGTAGGCATATAAATAAATCTGCACGATGGCTTGGATATTTTTTCTTTTTATTTAATGATAATAAAGCTGTCTATGCATTTCAAGGGCGTACAGTCCTCTTCCTCAGGACAGTAAATCTGTAAAGCATACTATTGGTCCTATTTTTTTTCAACCTTCAAATGGGCCACTATTTTGCCTTTCGGCCTGGCTGACATCATCATTTATTTGACCCTTCTTCTGATCTGTCAGAAGGAAGGAAAAATGAGATGCACAACGGATCCTGTCTGTGTAGCAGCTGTAAGGCCTGTATGGTCCCATCAGAATTGGCTTATGTTTCGGTAGCCAAAAGCAGGAGTGGATACAAAACACAGAAGACATGCAAATATTCCATTCACGTGTCATCTCTGTTTTGGATCCACTCCTGTTTTTTTTGGGCTTTAGCAATACTGATAGATTACTGACCAAATGCTGACCGAGTGAAGGCGGACGCTCGACAGACAGGATCCGTATTTTGGGGGTTATTGTTCTGACGGATCAGAGGAAAAGCTAAATAATCAGTGACGTCAACACAAACTTACTGCTGACATCCTCTCCACTCTGTCTACTTGTATAAGCGTTTTAATAGAACAGGTTCTGTAGACATCTATGTGGAATCAACTGACGACGGTGTAAAAGGAGTGCGCTTCTTCTTGACGCTAACATCGACCTGTAAGGCTGAGTTCATACTTCAGTTATTTGGTCAGTTTTTGCCCCGTGACTGCCCAAATAAGTGAAGTGTGCAGTGATTCTAAGAGCGACGCCTGTCATCTGCATGTCATATTGACTCACAGTATTATTTCACTACCAGAGCAGACTCCCTATGCGTGTAACTGCAAGACACAGTGTTCTACACCCCTATAAAGGCTCTCTGCAGCCAGGAAATAGCAGTTTTTAACGCGATTCGCCGCAAAGAAATTTGGATCTAACCAAATTGTTTTGAATTTTTCAGTGAACCGGCCGAATTGGATTTTTGAAAAAGTTGCTCATCTCTAATAGAAACTAATAAAGTTCATCTTCTAATATTGTGCAATGTTTAAGCTTAAGGGTATATTCCAATTCACACAAATACACTTTATAAACAGAAAACTACTATTAAAGAGTGTGTTATTCACAAATTAATCTGTATCTAGACTAGAATAAAATAACTTCAATAATTTCTTACTTGTACACTAAAAACAGATACTGACCAATCACTGGCCACACACTAACAACAGGCACAACAATGAGGTGGAGCTGCAAGGATTTGCTAACCCTTTGCTACTTAGTTTTTAGCCCCAATACTTTGACTACATTCCCATATGTTCCAATCCTGCACTAAAGTCTGTTAAAGTCACAAACAAATTCACTGAAAACACCCCATCCAACGCATTTCTTCACAGTTATAAGTATTTGTGCGTCATCGAGGTGTCAAAAAAGTTATTAGAATATTAGCAACAGCACTGTTTGGTGCTAGAACATTTACAGACATAGCATTGTGTTGCGGCATAGGCACTGGTGAGAGCCCTGAAGCATGATGTGAGGCAGCCCTTTAAGCTTCCACCCTTTCTTCAACCCCAACAGTGATGTCAACAAAGCAGCCGCTAGTCAGGACTTACAATGTCACTTGACCTGGCCTGAAAGTCTCGCCCACCTCTGCTGACCTAGCAGTGGAGTGAGGGAAGTGCAATGAAATAAAATGCTAGCAGTCCTAATAGTTGAAAATGTGCCAGGGATAATCTTGGGTGGGTTCTGTCACCGGGGTCATCGCTGTTGAGATGGAGCCATGGCCTTGTTTCCGGATGTGCCTTTGTTTCAGCTGCATTTTTTTTTTGTCTTCTGGGAGTCCAGTTTGTTTGGTGTGCGAATGGGCCGGGGGGGAGCCCGGGGGGGGGCCCGGAGGGGCGTCATTCTTGTGGATGGGGGCCCAGGCACGCCTCCTGCCACAATGTGTCCACCCACCGCTCCTACATCACATTAAAGCCATAACTCTGCCCCCCTTTTCCCTGCTCCCAGCATAAGAGGGCGGGCTTGGGAACTGGTGGGGGGCGTGCCTGGGCTCTTTCCTGCAGGGGTGATGCCCCTTTGGGCCGCTTGCTGGCTCATGTGCATGCCGGGTGAACTGGATCTTCAGACGATAGAAGGCGTCTGTTGTTGAAGAGGGGAACATCTGGAAGTGGGCTACTGGGTGCTGCTAGGCTATGGCTTTGCTTCAGTGGCGATTGTCCCGGTGACAGATTTCCTTTAAGGTATATATTGGTAAGGGACAATAAAGAGTAAGTAAAGAGAATATGTAAAATTGCCAATATATCAACAGGGGAAGGTAAGTGTAACAGTGGCTGCTGTCTGCTGAGGTCCCCCTGCTTACCTCAGTGGTCCCGAGCTATAAAAAATAAAAAGAAATGCATCAGGTGTGTCTACAGTCGAATCCCCGATGATTTCATACTAATGACCTATCCTGAGAATTGTCAAAATCGCAGAGAAGCCATTTAAGGCTGGCTACAATTTCTCCTCGAGCAATAACAGCTGACCATTGGGGCTTTCTAAAGTTCGTTCTGTGACAATCAGATGATAATTGGGCAGCCTCTAAGAGGCAACTCTTTGAAAAACAAAATGAGAACCCAATTACTTTAGTTTTTATAGATATAAAATAGTTTCATATTGTAGAGATCCATAATAGAGCACCATAGTCCTCTAAGAACCCAAACTGTACATCTGTGTATGGAGGTTCTTTGTTAAGATAAGATAAGATGCCTTTATTGTCTTATCTTATCTTAACCAAAAAAAACTGATTTAGTATGAGTCTGTGAGAACAAAAATACTGAAGCACATGAACAGTCTGGGCAATATGCGTGCCATGGAACATGAGTGGTAACATTAATCTAGATAAATAAGATGAGGAAAACTCCTGCATTATCACTGTCCCCTAGTATTTCATTACCCAGTGTATTACAACTTCATGTTGTACAATATTATGACCACATTATTTTGCAAATCAATTCTTTAGAGTCAAAATTCTACCAGAATCTTTAAAAAATTCTAATTTGTTAGAATTAGATTTTCTTAAGAAAAAAATGTAATCAACTTTTTCTAGGGAGTGAGAAAGATTTTCCAGACATTAAATGTATTTTCAATTTGGGCAAAATCGATTCCTACTCAAATCAAATCACATGGTCCATTTGGACTAATCAGACCTGAAACAAATGTCAGGAAACCGATACTGTTTCTCAGAACTTCCTGTAATTTACCATGTATTTTATTTGTCTTAATGATAAATGTCATAATGAATTTGACATGTTGTTTCTGGAATCCAAAAACGTTGTTTCTTTTCTCTGTTCTCGAATGAATTATTGAATTATGTAAATACCTGCAAGTAATAAGGAAATTGATGTAATACTTTGAATGTTTCAACAGTGTTCTAATGTGGAAGATAAAAGTAAATATTTGATATGTAATCATTTGCATCACATGGATTATACTAATGGGTTCAAGTGTTTATAGGATTTGAACTGTGCTTTCTACTAATCCTCAAAACCAGTGTTCTTAAATGTAGTGCTAAAGGAACCCCAATTGATGACGTTCTCAAGGAACACTAACAGCTCATGTCCTCAAGGAACCTTAACAGATGATGTTCTCAAGGAACACTAACAGCTCATGTCCTCAAGGAACCTTAAGAGATGACGTTCTCAAGGAACACTAACAGCTCATGTCCTCAAGGAACCTTAACAGATGATGTTCTCAAGGAACACTAACAGCTCATGTCCTCAAGGAACCCCAATAGTGCAGTTCCTTAAAGAAACCCCAAAGCTCATGATCTCAAAGAACCCCAACAGCTCATATCCTCAAGGAACCTCAACAGATGATGTTCTCAAGGAACACTAACAGCTCATGTCCTCAAAGAACCTTAACAGATGATGTTCTTAAGGAACACTAACAGCTCATGTCCTCAAGCAACCCCAATAGTGCAGTTCCTCAAAGAAACCCAACAGGTCTATGAGCATGGGTGTTGCTAGGGTCTCAAAAGATCCGGGGCCATACATTTTTATGGTGTTTATTTTTCGGTATAAATAACAAATTATCTTTATTCTTTGGGTCAGTATGATTACAGTGATACCAAATACGTATATTTATTTTTTATGTTTTACTTCTTTTTTGCAATAAAATCCCTTTTTGTTAAAAGATAAATTTTTTTGCATTGCCGCATCCTAAGACCCATAACTTTTTTATTTTTCTTTCTATGGAGTTATGTGAGGGCTTGAGTTTTGCGGGTATCATTTTGGAGTAAATTGCGCTTTTTGATCGCTTGTTATAAAATTTTTACGATGGCAACTAAGAATAAATTAGAAATTCTGTCTTTTTTTTTTTTTTTTTACAGCGTTCACCATAGGGGATAATTTATGTGATATTTATGTAGTCCGGGTTGTTAATACGCGGCAATACCAAATGTATGGGAGAGATTTTTCTTGCAATTTTTTTCATTGAAAAGCGTATTTTCAATGGGAAAAAAAGCGGAATAAATATGTTTTTTTTTTACCACTTAATAGTCCCACAAGGGGACTATAACAGACAGTATTTGTATTGCTTTTAAAATGCAAAGCACTATCCCTATAGTGCATTGCATATTAATGGCAATGCTATTCTAACAAGCTGCGACTACATCCGACCCCTGCCAGCCTTCACACACATCAGCACCCTGCGATCGCATTTGCGGGGTACCGATGGGAGGCAGAGGGAGTCCGCCATTGCCCGCAGCATGTAAAGTGTTAAACAGCCCGGATCAGCACTCCTGCCAGTCCGGGCTGTTAGAGCAGGGCCGCGGCTCTCATGTGAGAGCCGGGTCCCTGCTCCCCGCTGCACGGGGGACCCGTGCAGCGCTTAGACTGTGCCGCCGTAAAAAAGCTGTGGCCCAGCCTAAGGCCCCTTAGTGACTGCCGTAAAAATACGTATGGGTGGTCACTAAGGGGTTAATGATGAGTTGCAGGATTATTTACTTAATTACACATAAGAAGAGGTGATACCAAGTGGGAGGGGTGGAGTGTACACATCAGAGTATATATAGAGGGTTAACACAAGCTGGACGTATAGAAGACAAGAAGGACACCATGTTCACCTTCCTCATTTTGCTCCTTGGCATCGGCCAGAACCATGCAGCCAGCTTGGTAAGTTCCACTGGAAATGTTGAGTTTGTGTCTATTATTTTCTATGTATCATGCGTCAGAACTCTGCACTCTTGCAAAGTCATGAAAATACCTTATAGGCATTATAATTGTGAAAAAATTTGGCTGCGTTCACACTTCAGTTATTTGATCAGTTATTTCCATCAGTAAGGGAGCATTCACACGACCATGTGAAGCCCGTGCCCGTTCTACGGAGCACTACGGAGTGCTTTCTGGGGTTCTGTTCCGTGCTTCAGCACCGCAAAAAGATAGAGCTTGCTCTATCTTTTTGCGGAACGGAGGGATCGCGGACCCATTCAATTTGCGGTCCGCAATACGGGCACGGGCTTCACACGGTCGTGTGAATGCTCCCTTATTGTGAGCCAAAACCAGTAGTGAAGATGCTGAGAGATCAGGTGTAATGGAAAGATTTCCTCCTGTTCTGAGTATTTGGCTCACAATAACTGACAGAAATAACTGATCAAATAATTGAAGTGTGAACTTGGCCTTACTTTTTTAGCATTAGTTCTACTCTTCAAGAAAATCTCCTTTTATCTACCAACCCTTAAAGGGAATGTGTCATCAGAAAATGACTATTTATTTAAATCATGTTTTCATGTTAAACATATTTTTAAAGAATTTTGATGTTTGATTTAATTTTTCATGTCAATATCCCTTTACTGCAATTATCTGCTTATTATTACAGGAAGGATTAGAATGACAGATATCACTTCTATAGATAACACAGGATCCACCATTCACAATAGGCTATTGTCAAAGCTTATCTGTTCCCTCTTGACCTCTCCACAGATCACACAGCACGCCTAGAAAACTCTCCCATAGAAGTCAATGAGTCAGCTCCTGTCCAATGTATCTATGGCCCATGGAGGGTGCTGTAAAGCATATCACTAAATGCTGTTAAGAACAGCTCAGGCAAGATGGTCGTCCCCATAATTATGTTCAGGAAATAGAATTTAAAAAAATCTTCAACCAAAAAATAAAAACGTTTGAAAAATAAGAATATGTGTCTCATTAAATATGAGAGCCCTAGTAAATTTCCAATTAAGCCCTGCCGTAGGCACAACATGTTGGGAAAATGTTACCATAGACGGCAATGCTTTTTATTGTAGTCGATGGAATAAGCAATCTAATGGAGGTGGGAGGTAAAAATAAAGTTTAAAAAAGTTTTTAAAAAAGAAAGTAAAAATAAAATTCAAATCACTTCCTTTCAAAATGTTACAAATAAACAACTGAATCTGAAAACGCCCAAACTATTAAAACATAAAGGTATGGATGCCGTATGCTGAATGCAAAAGTAATCAAAAGTCATAGATATCCCAAAATGGTATCAATAAAAACTACACAACACCCTGCAATAAAAGAGCCCTAACACAGCATCTAAAGGGACATTTACACCGCATCAATGAGCAGACAATTATCAGGAATGGTGCTTTTAAAGAAGGGGTATGACAAACCATTCACCAGTTTGCGCCTAAATTGCGCAATTTATCCTTCAACACGAGCCAATGTGATAGGTTTGGTGCAGGTCTAGACAGCCGGTCTCAGTTTACGCCATCTATAAGATTAGTACATCTGCCCCAATGTGTGTAAGCATAAATTGAAGGGAAGCTGTCATCTCTCCTGACATGTCTGTTTTACTAACTTCTTGCATTCACCATGTAATAACAATTCTGGAGCTACTAAAACAAACTTTGGAGGTGACAGCTCCCCTTTAAAGCTACTGAGCCCAAAAAAAATCTTAAAATCTCAGCGGTCTTCAAATATCATGTGTCATTTATAGTACTGGTCACTTCAAGTCTTTTTGAGCCTCCTCAGGCTCCGAGGAATGGATGCACCTCTGTTTTCCTGATAGTTTTGTTGATACTTCAAAGGCATTTAGTTGTTATGGCCAGTATTTTACCTATATTGGCAATTTTGGTTTGTCTCAACAGATTCAAAACTTCACTGGGTCTCTGGATGAGCTGGGGGTCTGTCATTGCTCTTCTGTTCTCCCAGACTCCACCTTTCCTGCAGATCATTTTGAGATGCTGGAGATGTCCAACCAGAACATGACCATCACTGTTGAACAGCAAATCAATAAGGTAAGGAAACATAACTGAAATTACTCATAAAAATTATCAGGGAATCAGCCCTTAGACAATATCATCTAATTATCCAGAGCATCAGACATATTTTAATGTTTGATCCAAACCAACAGAAATCCATGTTTTTTAGGGTTTTTTAATTGCCTGTGTAGCCTAAAGTCTGCTGAATCACACAACGTTAAAACTAATCTCCAAATACTTTCAGGACTTTCTTTAAACTATTAATAATCTGTTACTATAAAGAAGAGTCCAAATCCAAAAAGTTTGCCCACATTTCAGGTGGAAACTTCATCGAGGCTCCTCAGTCTTTTACTTTGAAAAAAAGGTCAATATATTTTCCTTTCCCCTCTTACATCTCACATTTAGTGAAAGTTAACCTTCTGAAACCCTTGACATTTAGAATTTTGAGGGACTACAAATAGTTACCATCCAACGTTCCTGCTGTGACTACGTCCTGGTTCACATTTTTTACAGTAAAGAAACTTTGATGCTTCTGGAAACTGAACTTTTTCTTCTCCAGGTGGAGACAGTGCCCCCTTGTCTTTTGTAGGAGACTTTACATGGAAAATCTTTTTGCTACATTGTTTGCATGGTTATATATTTGTATAGATTAATCAAGTCAACCATTAGTTGCCTCTTCCCAAGACTAAATACATGTAGTTATTTTTAGCTTCCCTCATAACTCAGACCCTCAATGCCCCTTATCAGTTGAGTCGCTCTCCTTTGTACTTTTTCCAGTTCCAGGGGATCCTTTTTATGTACTGGTGCCCAGAACTGAACTGCATATTCCAGATGAGGCTGCACCAATGCTTTGTAAAGTAGTAATATTACATCCCTGTCCCGTGAGTCCATGCCTCATTTAAAGGGAACCTGTCACTGGGATTTTGTGTATAGAGCTGAGGACATGGGTTGCTAGATGGCCACTAGCACATCCGCAATACCCTGTCCCCATAGCTCTGTGTGCTTTTTATTGTGTGTAAAAACCGATTTGATACATATGCAAATTAATCTGAGATGAGTCAGAGCTTGAAAATATGACTTTTCTCTGCTCACACAAGTAAGATATGACTCTTTTATGTTAATTTGCATATGTATCAAATCGTTTTTTTCCCACAATAAAAGCACACAGAGCTACGGGGACTGGGTATTGCGGATGTGCTAGCGGCCATCTAGCAACCCATGTCCTCGGCTCTATACCCAAAATCCCGGTGACAGGTTCCCTTTAATACATGACAATATCCTGGTAGCCTTAGAAGCAGTTGATTGACATTGTGCTGTTATTTAGTCTATGATCTACAAGGATACGCAAATCCTTCTCTACAAGTGACTCCCCCAGTGTTATCGCCCCTAGGACATATGATGCATGGAGATTATTATTGCCAAGATGCATAACTTTACATTTATCCACATTGAACCTCATTTGCCAGGTTGATGCCCAATCACTCAGAGTGTCCAAGCCAGCTTGTAGTTTATGGACATCTTCCATACAGTACAGTACTACATAGCTTAGTGTCATCTGCAAAAATAGAAATGGTGCTTTTAATCCCATCCTTGATATCATTAATAAATAAATTAAATAAAAGGAGACCCAGCACTGAACCTTGGGGTACACCACTTATAACCCAGGACCAGTGGTGTAGTGTGGGTAACACCCACAGATAACATAGTGATAACACAGGTAACACCACAGATAACATAGTGATAACTCTCTGAGTACAGATAATGTAGCAGATGGGTGTGAGTCCCCAAAATTCTGAACACGCACAGTGAGACATGAAGTCTGGGGCCAGGATGCAGCAGGGTGGGCCAAATTCTATATCCACCCTCCCATCACTACAGAACATACAGGGTAATACAGCACCCCATACCTCTTACATCCAGTGACGTCTCCTTTGATGTAGATAGTCTCTTTCCTCATCTTCTCCTTTCAGACCTTCAGACCAGACCACAATTTTTCAGCCATTTCTCATCTCTGCAGTTCGACAAAAAAAATCTTAGTTTACTACTTTTCCATCATTCTCCCATCTTCTGGACAAATCATCCTACTACCCCCAATAATGTGCCTGCCGTGCTTCCCAATATTATACTGCAGAAACAGATAAACCCCCTGATAATAGTAGAACCATTCAGATAGTGCCCTTCAATAATTATTGGCACACAGTGCCCTAAAATACCTGTGCCCAGCAAATAGTGCCCCTGATGACACTAATAGTGTAAGCATAATGTCCCCCAAAAATGATTGTGGTAAGCTGATACTGTGCCAAGGTGCCCCCACAGTAATAGTGCTCCTAAAAGTCCCACCAATAGTAATAATTCTCTGCTAGAGCACACATGGTAGTAATAGTGCTCCCACAGTGCCCCAACATGTCCCCACTGTTCCCCAGAAGTAATAATGCTCTCATAGTGACCATACTAATAATCATGTTCCCCATAGAGCAATAGTAGCAATAATTCTCCTTATAATGTGCCAGTGCAAAAAATACCCCCTTTTAATGCCCCTAGTTGAGCTAATGTCCCCGTAGTGCCCCCATAATGTGCCATTATAAAATACCCCTATATAGTGCACCCAGTAAATGCCCCCATAGTTCTCCTTTCCCCCTTCCTCCTAGTGCCCCCCCATAAAGTACCAGTATAAAATGCCCCAGTAGATGCCCTCAGTGTCCCCCATAATTAGCAAGTATAAAATACCCCTTCTTAGTTTCCCCATAGATGACCCCATAGTACTCCTCTCCCATCTCCCCCATAGTACCCACCATGATGTGTCCCAGTATAAAATGCCCCTATACAGAATCCCCCATATAAAATACCCGTTCTTTGTGGCCCCAGTAGAATCCCTGATAGTGTTCCTTTTCCCCATTCCACCATAGAGGCCCCATATAAAATACCCCTCTTTGTGACCTCAGTAGATGCCCCCATAGTGCCCAAATAATGTGCCAGTAAGAAGTGCCCCATAGTGCCACCCAATAATGTGCCAGTAAGAAGTGCCCCCATACATGCCCCCACAGTGCCCCCAATAATGTGCCAGTAAGATGTGCCTCCATAGATGCCTCCCAATAATGTGCCAGTAAGAAGTGCCCACACAGATGCCCCCACAGTGCCCCCCAATAATGTGCAAGTAAGATGTGCCCCCATAGAAGCCCCTCAATAATATGCCAGTAAGAAGTGCCCCCATAGATGCCCCCCCAATCATGTGCCAGTAAGAAGTGCCCCCCCAATCATGTGCCAGTAACAAGTGCCCCCCCCCCAATCATGTGCCTGTAACAAGTATTGTACCATATAAAAAAATAAACACTTATACTTACCTCCATAAAGCTGGCAGCAATGCGATGCAGGCCTCTTCTGACCTGTGTCCTGCGCTGTACGGTTCAGACGGCACAATGACGTCATTGCGCCACCTGCACCGGCCCCTGATAGGCTGCAAGCACTAGTCCTGCAGCCTATCTGAGAAACGGGGAAGGGAGACGCCTCTCCCCTGCCCCACAGCATCCATCTGTATCGCTGTCCTGAGGACGGCGATACAGATGACTATGGAGATGAGCGCTTCCACAATGCAAGCGCTCATCTCCCTGTGCCCTGCCGTCGCCCCCCACTTATCAGCAGGGCCGCGCCGCTTGAGGCGATCGCCTCACTTTGCCTAATTGGCGGTGCGACCCTGCTGGCCCTCCCTGAAATTTTGCGCCTGGGGCAACACCCCCCCCGCTACGCCACTGCCCGGGACCATTCTGAATAGGAATCATTCGCCACAACTCTCTGGACACAGTACTTTTAGACAGTTTTCAATCCAATTACAAATGTAAATCCTATACTTTCCAAACCTACAGACCTGGCGTGGACGGGGAAGGAGACCGACCAGCAGGCACGTCTTATTCATCAATTAGAAAGTGGTCTAAATGTAAGACAGCAAGGAAGTTAAGTAGAGGCCAGCGCCTGTGCATTAGCGCACTATGCATGTACTGAGTGGCTTTTGGGTAGTGTGTTCATGAGGTACATCATGGTACAATATGTACTTTACTGATCTCTACCTGCACTCACTGTATTGTACTGCTCTTTACCTGTTGTCCTGCTCTTTACCTTTACCTGTACCATATTGTTCTTTACTTGTGCGCCATGTCATTTACTGCTCTCTCTTTACATTTACTGCATGTATTTTTTTGCTATCTATTTGTCCTGCTTCTATTGTACTGCTCACTACCTGCACTAGATGTACAGCACTATTCTTTACATGTACTAAATGAACTGTACTGTTCTCCAACTTCTCTCTCCTTTTTCTACATACTGTATACTGTACTTCTCTCTACTGGTACCTTGTGTACTGTACTACTTTCTACTTGGAGTGTACTGCTCTCCTCCTTTACCACATGTACTGTACAGACCTCTACCATTACTACACATACTATAATGCTCGCTACCTGTACCAGATGTACTGTACTGTTATCTACCTGTACTCCATATATTTTACTGCTCTCTACCTTTACTATATGTACTGTACTGCAATCTACCTGTACTATAAGGAATGTACTGCTCTCTACCTTCACTACATATAATGTACTGCAATCTACCTGTACTGCAAAGAATATAGTGCTCTCTACTTTTTCTAAATGTACAATATTGGCAACCTGTGCTGCATATACAATACTTTCTATCGGTAAAACTGTACTTTTCTCTACCTGTACTCCATGTACTGTACCGCTCTCTGCCTGTACTCCATGTACTGTACCGCTCTCTGCCTGTACTCCATGTACTGTACCACTCTCTGCCTGTACTCCATGTACTGTACCGCTCTCTGCCTGTACTCCATGTACTGTACCGCTTTCTGCCTGTACTCCATGTACTGTAACGCTCTCTGCCTGTACTCCATGTACTGTACCGCTTTCTGCCTGTACTTCATGTACTGTACCGCTCTCTGCCTGTACTCCATGTACTGTACCGCTTTCTGCCTGTACTCCATGTACTGTACCGCTTTCTGCCTGTACTCCATGTACTGTAACGCTCTCTGCCTGTACTCCATGTACTGTAACGCTTTCTGCCTGTACTCCATGTACTGTACCGCTTTCTGCCTGTACTCCATGTACTGCACCACTCTCTGCCTGTACTCCATGTACTGTACTGATCTCTGCCTGTACTCCATGTACTGTAACGCTCTCTGCCTGTACTCCATGTACTGTAACGCTCTCTGCCTGTACTCCATGTACTGTACCACTCTCTGCCTGTACTCCATGTACTGTACTGCTCTCTGCCTGTACTCCATGTACTGTACCACTCTCTGCCTGTACTCCATGTACTGTACCGCTCTCTGCCTGTACTCCATGTACTGTACCGCTTTCTGCCTGTACTCCATGTACTGTACCGCTTTCTGCCTGTACTCCATGTACTGTACCGCTTTCTGCCTGTACTCCATGTACTGTAACGCTCTCTTCCTGTACTCCATGTACAGTACTGCTCTGTACCTGTACTCCATGTACTGTACTGCTCTCTGCATGTAATTATTATTGTACAATGCAAGAAAGACATGTTATCAGGGATCTGCTATACATGCAACGTGTAACATAAAGTTAAGTGTCGTTGTGTTTGAAGCCTTTAGTTTAAATTTGTCTGAAATTAAACAGACTTGCAATATTCTCATAGATCCACCAGTATGAGAGTACACTGAATAGTTACACTGAGCGTCTGGCTAACCTGACCAAACGTGTGGGGGTGATGGAGACTGGAGGTCTCTCATACACTGAGCTGGACTTTGATCTGTTGAAGTTGGAGATCAGAGAAATGGAGGCTTTGGTACTGCAGTTGAAACCTTCAATGAGGGGTACAAATGTTCAAGTGGAAGCTTTATACCTGGAGGTAAGACAAAGCCTACCATTTATGACTTTATTGTGGACTGTTTGGATATGCTCACAGGTAACCAAGTGGATACATCTGGTCTGTCTCTTTTTCTCTCTGTATATCTATGTTTCATTTCAATAGAAGAGAGACAGAAAGATAGATAGATAGATAGATAGATAGATAGATAATCTGTAGACCACCGCACCATTTTATCTTTAATGTGTTGTAGTTGCGCAACGTTTCCATCATGGTGAGCCAGCTGGAGGTCTACGACAAGAATAATGTCATGGTAATCAGAAGAGAAATTGCAGCACTAAAGAAACGCCTTGAAGATTGTGAAAAGAACCAGACAATCAAACCAACACCTTACCTTCCACAAATGCACAATGGTATGTCAAAAATAATTGTACGGTATAACTGGGGTCCATCATCAGGACAGAATCCTGGTATATAACAGATGGCTCCTCAATGAAGTCTCTGATCCGAAATAACACTGTCCAATCAATAAACTTGAGAATGTAGCAGAATCTAGTACTGCTGTCTTTGGGAACCACTTGTGACCGATTGGGAATGCAAGCGCCAGGTCCCAGGTCATTAAGGCCAGTGGCACCATTTTAAGTAATGATTATGTGTCCAGTGTGACCCTGAAGGTCAAACACTCGTAAGGGTGGCCAAACTCAGCAGTAAAGTGGAAGTGGTGACGAGCGCACCAATACTGGCTGCATAGGAAAATTCCGCCCAGGGAATCGCGCCCCTCACTCTAGAATTCTAGAATCTAAAAAGTCACAAACTAGAGGCTTTGTGACCTATTGAATTTTAACACCACTCATTCCAGTTTTCAAAACAAGGTGGCAAAGTGAGCATGGATAGCTATTTTAATAGAGTTTCACTTCAGATTCATCACTGAGACTTTTTAAAAAGTCGTAAAAAAAAGTGGCAAACACTCCAGTACGAGGGTAGAGTAGGAAAACTGGAGTAACATTTCTAGGCAAAAGGGTTAGGCTTAAAGATGCACCAAAGTTAGCAAACACTATGTGACATTTGATAAATTTGGTGCAAAGCATTCAAACGCAGACTTAAGATAAACTGACTTCACATAGTACCCTCATGATAAATTGCCCCCATGTGTCTACTGTCTTATCGCTGCCCTAGTTGACGATGGAATTTTATGCTGTAGCTTGTGCATGACTATGAATTGATTTGGTAGCTTTAAAGAAGTGTCTTAACTAGAGATGAGTGAATTTATTCTACATGAATAAAATTCTGTAGGAGTTTCCCCCCCAAAAAATGAATTTCAGCAAATCTGCAACTTTTGTGATTTGTCCCACACAAATTAACCTATATGATGTCCACCATTTTACAGATCAAAAGACAGAGAATTAGGCATTTGCCTCCAAAAAGTATAATTTTTGGATTGCTTTTTGTGCAAAAAAGTGCAGTGTGTTATTAAGCAGGCTGTTTGTTACCACTGGCTGCCATCCCTTTACCTATAGCCATATGTGTGGCTGTCACTGACATTACTAATGTTGTCTTTGCATTCAAGAGCTAGAAAGGGGTTGTATACGATCCTAGGAGACTCCTTAATGTCATCTGCAACTTTTCAGGGCAACTGGCGCATTTTTGATTTGGACCGAATTTATTTGGACAGAATCAAATCTGATGTCCGATTTCCCCAAATCTGAATCAAAAAAATTTTGGGAAATGGGTTTATCTCTAGTCCTAATAAGCTCAGTCAGGGTGCTAAATCTCCTTAAAGAGACCAGTCCTGTATGGAGACTTACTGGAAGAACTCCAGGGTATGGAGACTTATTGGCAATTGGAAATTAATATGCAAAGAGGTTTCTCCCAAGAAGGAGATTCATCTTGCCAACGCCACCTATTGGAAGTGGCCAAATCCTAACACTTGTTAGGAGTTCGGATCTTCACACATAGGGAGCCACTTCGAAAAGGTGGCACTGGCGAGATTGATCTCTTTCTTGGGAGATACCTCTTTGCACGCTCTAGTTTTAACCAAAGGGATAGTCCGAGATTAGGGAAAAAAAAGGTCTACTCTTTAAGGAATTAGTGCCACTCTTGTCTATAGGTTGTGCATAGAATTGCCTACAATCCTTGTTTAGCCCTGGTCATTGAGGTCCCCCCCAAAGATGATGTATAAATACAATAACCTGCTGTTTCTCTAAAAAATTTTATGTAATAGAGGCAATTAAGAAGTTGCCATCAGTGGGCTACAATGCTGATAAGAATGTCCTTTTGACGTCCAATGGCCCCCTCTATGTTTCTTTTAGGATAGACCCGTTGGGCCATTACAGTCTTCCATCTATGTCTCAGCAGAACAATGCAACCCATAGGCTAATTTGATGAAACAGAATTTCATTGTTGTCAAATGGTAGATCCCAGTGCTACCGCCATTTCTGGCTCCGAGATGTTCAAGAGATGCCTGCAGTAGTTGAAGAGAACTCTTTAATTCCTTCTTTCTTAATTTTAAGTCATGTCGGGCCACCTTTAAACATACGTTTAATTTTTTATTGTGCAGGTACCTGTCAACATGGATACATTATGAACATCAGTAAACCATTTGTAGTGCAATTGAACTATCTAGGATCCAGCTACATGTATGGAGGATGGGGAAGAGATTCATTGCCAGGAGCTAATCAGGATGTTCAGTGGGTGGCTCCTCTCAGTACAGATCGAAGAATCCTGTACAGTTATCGTATCTACAATACATACAATGATCTCCTGATCTATAAGCACTTCACAGACAACAATACAGGAAGTTATGGACAAGGTGGTGGAATGATCATGTTTAATAAAACAATGTACTTTAATTGCTACGACAGTAGAAGCATATGCAAAAATAGTCAAAGCAATAAAGTGGAACTCTCAGTAACTCTCCCTAATGCTGCTTACAACAACCGGTTCTCCTACTCCTCCTCAGTGTACCAAGACATTGACATGGCCAGTGATGAAGAAGACCTATGGGCAATTTATTCTACTGAAGAAAATGCTGGAAACTTTGTCATTAGTAAAATAGATCCCATATCTCTTGTAGTCAAACAGACCTGGACCACTGCCCAGTACAAGCCAGCAGCCACCAACGCATTCATGGTGTGTGGTGTCTTGTACGTTACTAGAGCCATCAGCACAAGAAGAGAAGAGATATTTTACATGTATGATACCAAAACTGAGAAGGAAGGGTGGCTGAGCATTCCTCTGGAAAAACCAAAGGAGAATATACAGAGTCTGTCCTACAATCCTAATGATCATAAGCTCTACATGTACAACGATGGCTACTTAGTCAACTATGACCTCAATTTTAAGCCTCCTCAGAAAGATAAACCTGAAATATAACCATATGAGTCCATACCGCCCAAGAGTGTTCATAACAGAGTAGGACATCCATATTTTCCACTAGGATAAAGATGATATGATCTGGTCAAAAAGCATGAAACCATCCTATGCACCTCCATCCTGCCGTACCTAAGTCAACGTGTATTCTGGCTCTTAGAATCAATGTGCCTTAAATGTGTTTCCATGGTAACAGACAACATATAAACCCTTTGTAGTCTGATCCTGCAGTCCTGCTACTTTCTGGCCCCTTATTCTGCTAATAAAGCAAATGTATGCAAAAGTAAGGTACAGTTAGAACGTAGTATGACCAGAGGATAAGAATGGATGAATGCATCTGCATAGCAGCTGTATGCAAAACCTTCGAATATTTTTTTTAAAACATATAATTGGCTAAGCAGATGGACATAGCCTTTAAGAATTTCCTAGGAACAACAGGATCTCTACCTGAATGAACACTGAATTATACATCATAATAAGAATTAATAATACATCTTTTCCTAAAACTTTTAATTCAAGTTTGTCTATCAGCATTACTTTACATTGTAGTTCCAATGCACATGACCATATGTATTTTGCATTCTGTGTATTGCATATCTGCAAAATACGTATACCATTTGGGTTGCATCCGCATGTTTTGCAGACCCATTGACTTCAGTGGTTCCGTGACTTCAGTGGTTCCATGGTCCATATTTTGTGGACAAATACAGGACATGTCCTACTCTTTTGCAGAACGGACATATGGATACGGAAAGCACGCGGATCATCCGCATGCTTTCCGCATCCTTATATCCGTTCCACAAAAAGATAGAACATGACTGCAAAATGTAGACCATAGACTCATTGAAGTCAATGTATCCGTAAAAAAACTGTGGACAGCACACGGACCGCATTCGTATCTTGCTGATCCATGATTCGCGGACCGCAAGATCGATAAGGTTGTGTGCATTGGGCCTTACATGGAATTTATCAAGTCTCTTTGCAAATACTTTGTAATACTTTACTGATGGGAAATGACACGTATTACGGTCAAAAGCGTCATTCACAATTCTACACACCATAGAACTACAGTAATAGCCCCAAGCAAAGCCTGCTTCTGGGAAGTGTCTGCTTCACACTATCAGTGTACAGTAATGTGATATCTGGAAATGAGGCATCCTACTGCATTATAGCTGAGTTAAAGGGGTTATCCCATGTAAAAAATGAAAATCAGATATATAGTATATGACCACCTCTTTTTAACAAAGCTAGAACCAGACTTGTACCTCACATGGATCCAGAGATCTCCCCATTCATTTCTCCAACTGCAGCTCTCTCCTTATTACAGCTCAGGAAGCAGTTGAAGGCAGTTGAAGGATGGAACTGAGCATGTGCGTCCACCTCAGTTAAGTGGACAGAGAAATGAGAAAAATAACAAACAGCAGGTGGCGCTATACATTTAAATTTTATTGAATAACTCAGTGGCTGTACAACATTTTTAGTTACATACCATTATAAAAGTATTCGGACCCAGGTGCTGGTTTTAAAACTATAGAGTATTGTTTATGGGAAGTCATAAAGGATGTACATGTCAATAGGCACGCTGAGCCAGCAAGTGGGGCAGGAGAATTGCGAATGTGACTGTAACACTGCATCAGTATAAGAAAATAATTTGGCGGCAAACACGAGATAAAAGGGAGATTTCCAAGTGAATCATACCCATATTGTTAACTTTCTACATAAATGATGTCACACAAGCGCACATCTGTAATGTACTTACAAAGTTACTTGATTTTTCATATCTATTGTATCTACTATAAAACATGTTCATATGTGGACATACTCTTTCGCATGATTTGACTAAATGAGATAGATTAGGATCCACGTACAGGTGAAAATTAGAATATCGTGCATCCATTTATTTCAGTAATGCAAATTAAAAGGAATTGCATTAATGCAGCTTAAAATTTGAATTTTGTGAAAAGGTTCAATATTCTCGGCTCAAAGTGTCACACTCTAGTCAGCTAATTAGTCCATACCCCCTGAGCAAAGGGGACCTGAGATTGTGACTTTGGGGTTTCATAAGCTGTAAGCCAGAATCATCCAAATTATAACAAATAAAGGCTTGAAATATCTCGCTTTGCCTGTAATGAGTCTCATGTGTTAGTTTCACCTTTTAAGTTGCATTACTGAAATAAATGAACTTTCCACAATATTCAAATTTTTTGAGTTTCACCCGTATCTACTAAAATTATAAAATGCGTACTATGGCTTTATGTGCCGCTTTCTTCTACTGAATCGTTTTATCTATTGAATTCTATGAAAATCCATTTAATAAAATTTTAGGCAAGCAAATGCCGTGTGCTACAATCCATTCATTTACCATGTCCTGTCTCTCTCTTATACTGGGTGGTCTCTTAGAGGGCACCCCTCCTATTTGGGGGCCGTGGCACTGAAGGAGACTTCTGCTGTTTTGGAGTTTGCTTAGATGATGATGTTACAATGTGGCGGCACTAAAAGGGACACATCCACATCGGTGGCATATTGCTCGGTGTGAGTCCCACCTCTGCTACACAGGCAATGTTAGGCCAACCGGCCACCCGATGCCCAGCTCAGAGCCTCCACTTGCTTCCAGCCATCAGACTTTGTCTCTAAAGTTTTGGCAGGGGGTCTCCTTACTCCACCTGTCCCATGCAACTCAAATATCTCCAGGAACTGACACATGAACCAAGGAGTTGACTGTTTTCTTTGTTGACCCCTTTAATCGTCCATTTTATTCTAACATGTTGCTAGTGGGATCATTTGTACAATGGCCGGATTCTTGCCAATCAAAGTCTTGTAAGATCTGAAAAGAACACTTTCAGAAGAGATGGATGACCATTAGAGACCTTTATAACAGTTCCATGTAAATGTAAAGATCTTCAGGTCTTCAGGTCTTCCGCTTCTCGTTTTTTAAGATACAGAATTTTCGGACTATAGGACACCGTATTTTGGACAGTGTTGTGGCGGCTGCATGCAGCCCATTATGGCCAGTGGCCGCACAAGTTAGGCTACATGCACACAACCGTATGTGTTTTGTGGTTCGCAAATTGCCGTATGCCATCCGTTTTTTTTGCGGATCCACTATAACAATGCCTAAAATGGACAAGAATAGGACATGTTTTTTTGCTACGGAACGGACATACTGATGCAGACAGCACTTGGTCTGCTGTCTGCATTTTTTGCTCCCTATCCACAAAAAAAACGGACCTGACACGGAAACAAACAACGTTCATGTGCATGTAGCCTTAGGCCTCATGCACACGACTGTGGCGTTTTTTGCTGTCCGCAAACCACGGATCCGCAAAAAATTGGAAGCCGCCCGTGTGCTTTCCACAATTTGCGGAACGGAACGGGCGGCCCATTGTAGAAATGCCTATTCTTGTCCGCAAAACGGACAAGAATAGGACATGCTATATTTTTTTTGCGGGGCCACGGAATAGTGCAACGGATGCGGACAGCAACACGGAGTGCTGTCCACGTCTTATGCGGCCCCATTGAAGTAAATGGGTCCGCACCCGAGCCGCAAAAAATGCGGCTCGGATGCTGACCACAAAAATGGTCATGTGCATGAGGCCTTAAACTGAGGTATTATCTTCACAATCGTGCAGCTATTGGACATCTCATGTTCTGGTGCGTGCAAATGAAACAGTAAGGCCTCATGCACACGACCGTTGTTTCATTCCGTGTCCGTTGTTCCGTTTTTTGTGATTTTCTGTGGACCCATTGACTTTTAATGGGTCCGTTGAAAACTTGGCTAATGCACCGTTTGTCATCCGCGTCCGTGATCCGTGGTTCCAGTCAGTCAAAAAAATATAACCTGTCCTATTTTTTTCACGGAAAACGGTTCGCGGATCCATTCAACTCAATGTGACCGTGAAAAAACGCGGAGGCACACAAGATTTTCATCCGTTTTTTTCCTATGATTTGCATGGCAAACTTGACTTAGACTTTTTTTTACTTTCCTTCATGTCTGGTGATCCTCCAAAAATAAAGGAAGACACACGGAAACAAAAACGGAAACGGATCATGGAACAACGGAACCCCATTTTGCGGGACGGAACACAACAACGTGTGCATGAGGCCAAATTCCTTTCACACTACCTAACACCCTGCACTGGAACCTAACACCTACACTGACATCTCCCACTAACTATCTGTATTATACATATGCGCTAACTATCTATCTAATGTAATTGGATAAGGGATAGGATCCAGATGAAAGCACAGAGCACAGCAATGTCCCTGCTCTCTCTCTCTCTCTCTCAGAACTGCAGACAATGGCTGCTGGGGAGGTTCTTATATAGTAAGGGGTAGGCAACTTTCCTATTGGTTGCTAGGGATGTTGCTTAGCTCAGACAAAGACATTGCAGCCTTCTTATTGGCCCACAAGCAAGAAGGGAGGTTACTGATGGAAAAAAAATCTAGAATATTCGCGATTAAGAACATATAGCACTATATTCTACATCTTCGCAAATTCTCGAAGTGCCGAATATTCGCGATCAACACTATCCAATATCACAAAGACACAAAGGACAAGAAGATGTAGAAGTCAAGAGTTGAACCTTTATTGTAAGAAATGTCCACAAACGCTGCAGAGACAGATTCACAAATTTCACCAACATTTTATTAATGTGCAAAAAACGTGGAGAAGGAGAGAACGGTGGGTGCAGAGGTTATATACATGATTAACCCCTCTTGGCAGTACATAGTCCCTCCAGACCCACCTCACTTCTAGTACTACATGGATGCCCTGTTGTCACTAATTTCTCATCTACTGCTTCTCCTCTGTAACTCATAGAATACATCTCCTGGTTACCTACATCTAGAGGCCCATAGATTACCCATCCTGATAATCAGCATCTAGAAGAACATAGACTATGCCCAAGCACATAGATTACCCCAAACTAATCTCCTTCCTGTAGAAGCACACAGATCATACAATGTCCACCCTCCAAGTGTTTAGGGACCAGGACAACAGCCAGTTTATCTCTTTACAACTATCGCTTTTATCTCTGATAAAACCCTACAATCCATGCATTGGTTTTTTGGACAGCTCCTTTTGTTTGGGGAGTTTTTGTCGTTTGGTTGGAGTATGTGTTTGGTTTTTGGATTTCTCTTTGCAGGATGTCCACTTTCCCCGTGTCATCCACTGACCATGTGTTTTTGCACTGGCTGGTCTTCCACTGTTTTGGAGAGCGGCCATAAATGATAGAGGAGGAACCGCGGAGGAAGCGAATGTGGGGGCATCCTATTATTTCGCAGCAGGCCAGCAAAGGGCAATTTGTTGGTTTGTACTCTGATCTCCGTGCACATCCTGTGAAGTTCTATAATTATTGCCGCATGTCGGTGGCTACATTTGATCGGCTTTTGGGGGAGTTGAGGCCAGCCTTGACTTTCCAGGACACCAACATGCGGCGGAGTGTGTCACCTGAGGAACGTCTCATTATAACTTTAAGGTAAGACTATATTATGAGACTCATACATTAATGACCCACTGTTTGCCAATACATAGTAGTTTGGTCTATGGCCTGTGCAATCAGAACTTTTCCTCTTCTATGTATAAGTACGTAATAGTAGTACACATGTATTGTATATAGTACATTATAAGTAATAAAGTGTGTGTGCTTTTGGGCCGGCCACATTGTATAAAGTCACTTGGTGTTATACAAAGTCATTTATTAGTCACACCACAATCAAGATCCGCGGAGGTTAATCTTTATAATCCTGGCTGTAATGATGAGAATATGTCACCTGTGTGTATCTGGTAATGGTCTGGAAGTTGATGTAACTAAACGGGTTTCCTTACTTTAAAGTATATATCAATATCAAGTATTCAGTCCAAATCTTGGAGTATGGCCTAATTTTTTTCAACTTGACCGACACATTGCTATGAAATAGTGTAAAGTAATGTATTGTAATTAAAACAATGTGATATTTAGTGTCTTAATTCATTTTTTTGTTTTTAATTTCAGATATCTGGCGACTGGCAATTCGTTTTCTTCTTTACATTTTGAATTTAGAATAGGGACCTCCACAATTGCTGGCGTGGTATGGGCTGCATGTGCCACCATTTGTTTGAGATTCAAAGCTTCTGTGCTGCCACATCCAACCAGGCAGCAGTGGCTTGATATAGCCCAGGAGAGGGCTCAATTCCCAAATTGGATTGGTGCCCTTGACGGGAAGCACATACAGGTTAAGAAGCCACCGAACTCGGGGTCCCGATACTATGATTATAAACAGTTTTTCTCTGTAGTTTTGTTGGCCTTGGCTGACACAAACTACAGGTTTATAATTGTAGATATTGGGTCCTAAGGAAGTACTACTGATGCTCGCATCTTCAGGGCTTCCAGAATGGGTCGGTGGCTTCAGTCCAACCAACTGGACGTACAAGTACCACAGCCAGCAAACCTTCCTGGCTCCTCTGGCCCACCAGCGCCTTATGTGGTTGTAGGAGATTGGGGTTTTGCCCTTTCTATAAAACCTCATGTGTCCCCTTCCTAGGTGAGGATTGGATGCAAAGAGGCGCAATTTTAATTATCGGTTAAGTAGGGCCAAAAGGTTTGTGGAGTACACCTTTGGTATTTTTTCTAGTAAATGGGTTTTTCTTTCGTCCATATAGCTGGCCCCAGAAAATGTTAATGTGGTAATTTCCCCCACTCTGCCCCATATAGTAATTTCCCCCACACTTCTCCTATATAGTAATTTCCCCCACACTATCCCCATACAGTAATTTCCCCCACACTGCCCCCATATAGTAATTTCCGCCACACTGCCCCATATAGTAATTTCCACCACACACTGCCCCCATATAGTAATTTCCATCACACACTGCCCCCATATAGTAATTTCAATCACACACTGCCCCCATACAGTAATTTCTTCCACACTGACTCCCATGTAGTAATTCCCCTCACAATGTAATTTGCCCCCCACACTGCCCCATCAAGTAATAAGCCCACACACTGCCCCTTATTAGATAATTTGCCCTGACTGCCATCCATTAAGTAATTTGCCCCAACACTGCCATCCATATAGTAATTTGCCCCCACACTGCCATCCATATAGTAATTTGGCCCGACACTGCGATCCATATAGTAATTTTCCCACACACTGCCATCCATTAAGTAATTTGCCCCCACACTGCCCTTCATTAAGTAATTTTCCCCCCACACTGCTCCATCAAGTAATAACCCCCCACACTGCCCCTCATTATATAATTTGCCCCGACACTGCCATCAATTAAGTAATTTGCCCCAACACTGCCATCCATTAAGTAATTTGCCCCAACACTGCTATCCATATAGTAATTTGGCCCGACACTGCGATCCATATAGTAATTTTCCCACACACTGCCATCCATTAAGTAATTTGCCCCCACACTGCCCTTCATTAAGTAATTTGCCCCCCACACTGCCCCATCAAGTAATAACCCCCCACACTGCCCCTCATTATATAATTTGCCCCGACACTGCCATCCATTAAGTAATTTGCCCCCCACACTGCCCCTACAGTATTAATTTCTCCACACTGTCCTCACAGTATTAGTTACCTCATGGTAGTAATTTGCCCCCAGAGTACTAATTTCCCCCACACTAGTAATTTTCCCCCACGTAGTAGTTTTCCCCCCACTGTCCCTTCAGTAATCTCCCCCAAAGTTGGCAGTTGGCGCACAAAAAAAATATATAAATAACATTACTGTATGGGGGCAGTGTGTGGTGGAAATTACTATATGGGGCAGTGTGGGGGGAAATTACTATATGGGGGCAGTGTGGGGGGAAATTACTATATGGGGCAGTGTGGGGGGAAATTACTATATGGGGCAGTGTGGGGGGAAATTACTATATGGGGGCAGTGTGGGGGGAAATTACTAAATGGGGGCAGTGTGGGGGAAATTACTATATGGGGCAGTGTGAGGGAAATTACTGTATGGGGAAACATTACGGCCCCTTTCACACGAGCGAGTTTTCCGCGCGGGTGCAATGCGTGACGTGAACGCATTGCACCCGCACTGAATCCGGACCCATTCATTTCCATGGGTCTGTGTACATGAGTGTAGTTTTTCACACATCACTTTTGCGTAACGTAAAAAACGCAGAATATAAAACATGCTGAGATTTTCACGCAACGCAAAAGTGATGCGTGAAAAACTATGCTCATGTACACAGACCCATGGAAATGAATGGGTCCGGATTCAGTGCGGGTGCAATGCGTTCACGTCACGCATTGCACCCGCGCGGAAAACTCGCTCGTGTGACATATCCTAATTTTTTGTGGAACGGACATGCGGACATACTGACACGGAATGCACACAGAGTCATTTCTGGGGGGTTTTGTGGCCCCATTGAAGTGAATGGTTCTGCCTACGGACTGCAAAAAAAACTGAACTGACATCACAGATTCGCAGACCAAAAATACGTTTGTGCGCATGGGCCCTTAAAGTGACTTAAAAGGGTTGTAGAGAAGAGTTGGATTGTATACTGCCAGGAAAACCTCTAGGGTGGATTCACACATAGTTTCTCCTTGTAAAAAGCCGCTGTAGTTATTGATACAGTTTTTATAGCCAAAGTCAGAAGTGGATATGGCAGAAAGGAGATGCCCTTCCTTTATATTTCCCATTGCTTTTTCACGCCCTTCTGGCTTTGGCTCAAAAGACTGCATGAAAAACTGCCACAAACCCACCGAAATACCTAAACTCACAGTTAAAACAGTGATGTCAAGATACTTTCTGATTGCTTCTATTTTTGCTTTATTGTTGTATGAATCCAAAATTCATTGTTAAATTCACTTTTATGTAGAAAAAAATAAAAACTTATAAAAAAAAACTCTAATTGTGGCCGAAAGATCTCTAGAAGTTGAGGGGTTGGAGGAAATATAGCCAGTCACTTTTAGAGAGTTATAACAAAGTGCCCGCTATAAGCTGCTGCCACAGTGAGTGATGCCAGGTGTTACCAGGGTGCACTTGCCTGTTCCCCCAAAGGAAACCTATGAATAATTGCTAAGTTAATTTGTTAAAATTTTGGTCAATTACATCACCTTAATATTTTTTTATACTGTCTGAATAAAGACTAAATTAGTCACATATCCACTTAGATAAAAAAAATAAGAAAAACATGAGCTGTCCTTACTTTTCATATGACATTTATCTACTGAGGGGTTGCGAGGTTAGATTGAATAGTGGAAGAGAATAAAGGTCATTCCTTGTCGAGTACCTTGTCGAGCTGTGAGCTTAATCCATAGAATATCTGAGGCTTTTCATTTTTGCGTTTTTATTTTTCATCCCTGTCTTCCTGGAGCCATAACTTTTTTTACTTTTCCTTTCAAATACCCATATGTGGGCTTGTTTTTTGAGGGACAAGTTGTACTTTCTAAGGCCACCATTTAAGCGGGAAAGAGCACACCAGAGCCTTACATGTACGACACTGGTAGCGAAAGGGTTAATCTGAAGAGAACGTGGGTAATGTAGCAAGACAACAACCCTAAGCACACAAGTCGTTCTACCAAAGAATGGTTAAAGTTAACATTTTGGAATGGCCGAGTCACAGTTCTGACCTTAGAAATATTGTGGATGAACCTGAAGTGAGAAGTTCATGGGAGGAAACCACCAACATAGCAGAGCTGAAGCTGTTTTGTATAGAGAATGGACTAATATTCCTCCAAGCCGATGTGCAGGACTAATCAACAAGTACCGGAAACTTATAGCTGCAGTTATTGCTGCACAGGGGGTCACACCAGATTTTATTTCCCTTAATAAATACATTACCAAATCTAATATTTTTGACCCATTTCTTTGATATGGTCAACTTTACCTGCTCTTAGGACTTGTATGGAAATCTGATGTAGTTTTAGGTCAAATTTAAGCAGAAATATAAGACATTTTGAAGGTTTCACAAACTTTCAAGCACCCCCGTAATGGGAAAGTGGTCAGTGAGATCATCGGTCGAAAGGATTTGTGTTTTTGGATTACATTTCAATCACCGTTATCTCCTATTTTTTTTTACTTCCTTTTTTAGCATTTCCTTATTGGTAATACATTTTCTCATATCTGTAGCTGCTGTCATACAATTCATCAACATTTAGGCTAAAAGTCAATTGTTTCTTTGGGTTCATGAGGATAGTCATAACCACTGATTTGCATTTCTAGCACATCGTGCTTTTTACATAGGCTATATAAATATGTAAGATCAACCAAATACATGGAAACATTGGAAATTTTGCACAAAAACTTTCAAAATGGTAACAATATTCTGCAGGATTTTGAATACTTTATTTACTGAGTTTGTATACACAGAACGGAGGAGAAAAACTCACCAAACCCTATAATGTTCTCCTTTATTTGGAGAGCAGCCTCAATGACACCCCATATGGGGTGAAGCTATAGGGGTACAGACTTAGTAGTCCATGTTGATTCTAGTAAGAAGCAGGGCGGCACTACCTTCTTTAAATTCGCGGTGCACGTGTCCGTGGAATGGCGTCCAGACAAACGTTTCAAAAGAAAGGACCGGCACTTCGCTGATGTAGATCACAATGTAGATTTATTCAGTCACATATTCAAATGGCATAGTGACGCGTTTCAGCACAGATGTGAAAGCACATCTGTGCTGAAACGCGTCACTATGCCATTTGAATATGTGACTGAATAAATCTACATTGTGATCTACATCAGCGAAGTGCCGGTCCTTTCCTTTGAAACGTTAGTAGTCCATGTGTCTGGGGAAAGGCTCCTCTACCACATAAGATGACACCAGTATTATTATTGGCACATTGTAGGTGGGGGACTCTGCCACAGGTCTTGTGGGGGAACTATTCTTGTCTGCCACCAATCTGAACTCCGGTCACATCTCATCTCCATCGATAGGCCACTCTGTTGACATCTTGGAGCTATCTACGATAGTTTCTGCAGTTTCTGGAATCTGCTTCATCTTGCTCTTCACCTGTAACTCGTAATTAAACATCAAATGGCATGTTGCATCCTGACTACTCTCCTGTGAATGCTACAAGTCTTCCTTGCAGCATTCCTGACGCCATTCAGTGACTTATCAGGACAGCAAAGTATATAGATATCCAGTCCGCGCTCTACTGTTCCAAAGTGGTGCACATTTTATACGGAGAGAGACCCAAAAGTTGGAAAAGAAACAGACTAGCACTTATTTATTCAAGTTAATGTGACAACTCTGCAATATGAAGCACAGTGGCTATAAAAAAAAAAAAGTATTGTGCAGTATGGAGCAACGCAAACAATAAAGAAGCCACAGCACTCGCACCAACAACACGTGTAGAGAATACCCGTTATTAAAGGGGTTCTCCCGGAATAATTTTAAATGGTGGCAAGCAAACCTGTCCTAGAATGTGAGCAGGACTGGTTGCCACCACTTGCCCTAAGGGGTAAGGTGGCAGGGCATAACTACACACAACACTCTGGCATTTGCATATACTACACATTGGTGAGCGTTCCTGTAAGGCTGCTCAGCCATGATGGCATAACATAGGCAGGATTCCATAATTACCATGTCATGCACTAGGGAGTGGGGAAGAGGAAGTGCACCCACTGGCTGCCACCCACGCCTCTGTCCCTACCTACTTACACTACCCGTCCTAGGCGACGGGGTGTAACTGGACGACGGTCCCTAACCTCTACAAGAGCAGAGAGGCAGAGCGGACAGAGACAGAATATAGCCAGGCAGAGGCAGTAGGAGGGAACCCTGCAGATGGATCCGAGGTCACGTAAAGTGTCAGGAGCAATACTGAAATTCCATAGATCAACACTAATGTAGGCGAGCAGGGGTAACAAATACGGTAAACAAACACACCTAGGGTCAAACCAGGATGTCACGTCAGTACACAAGGAATAGCAAGGACGGGTCAGAGTACAAGCCGAGGGTCAAACCTGGAGGTCACGTCAGTACACAAGGGCAGGCAAAGTCGGGTCAGGAACAAAAGCCAAGAGTCAAAATCCAGAGTAGCAGAAGCACTGAGTAGTAGCAGTTAGGCACAGGATCAAAATCGCAGGCAACCTGTGGCCAGCAAGCTGCCTGTATAAATAGTGAAAGGCTAAGGTCATGTGATGTGGCCAGTGTCACATGACCCGCTCAGACACAGAAGCCGAGCACCGAGTGGCCAGTTTTTCCTTCATACTAGTTTTGATAAATCTCCCCCCAATTTATTTTATGAAAGTCCAACTCATTATGCAAAAAGACCAACTCATTTATACTACATAAAAAATGGTAGAATTCTAAATTTTATCCATTCCCTCACAAAAATATATAATAGAATTTTTTCAATACATTATATTTACCTCAAAATGATGCCACTAAAAAATACAACTCATCTAAAAAGCATGCCCTTCTCTATACTGATGGGAAGAAAGTGAGAGCAGTTGTTAGATAGATTGATATGAAATAGATAGATAGATAGATAGATAGATAGATAGATAGATAATACAGTGAAGGAGTTTACGCATGCATGGGATAGGCATAAGGCTATCCTTCATATAAGATAGGGCCAGGGACTATTCATAGGATTCAGATATATTGGGCAGACTAGATGGGCCAAATGGTTCTTATCTGCCGACACATTCTATGTTTCTATAGATAGATAATAGATAGATTGATAGTTTTTTTATTTATTTACTTATTTTGCTTATTATTTTTCTTTTTACAATGACCATGTGTAATATTTTTGACACATTTGTTTGATATGGCCATCTTTATCTTACTTTAGGACTTGTGTGAAAATCTAATGTAGTTTTAGGTCAAATTTATGCAGAAGTATAGAAAATTCTGAAGTCTCTGAACCAAAAACGGATCCTGTCTGTTGAGCATCCGCTTTCACTCAGCATTTGGTCAGTAATCCATCAGTATTGCTAATGCCCCAAAAAAACAGGAATGGATCCAAAACAGAGATGACACGTGAATGGAATATTTGCATGTCTTCTGTGTTTTGTACCCACTCCTGCTTTTGTCTACTAAATCATAAGCCAATTCTGATGGGACCATACAGGCCTTACAGCTGCTACACAGACAGGATCTGTTGTGCGTCTCATTTTTCCTTCCTTCTGACAGATCAGAAGACGGGTCAAATAAATGGTGATGTCATCTAGGACAAAAAGGCAAAATAGTGGCCCTGTCATGGAGTGGGGAGGGTGGGAGAACAGCTTGAGAAGTCCACAGAGTGGTGAGGTTGAATCAGCATGAGGAGACCATAGAGTGGCCCAGTGACACAATTTGGAGGTGGCAGCAGCAGCATGAGGAGGCCACAGAGTGGCATGGTGACATAGTGTTGAGGTAGCAGCAGCAGCATGAGGAGGCCACAGAGTGGCAAGGTGACATAGTGTGAAGGTGGCAGCAGTATGAGGAGACCACAGAGTGGCAAGGTGACATGGTTTGGGAGGTGGCAGCAGCATGAGACCACAGAGTGACCCAGTGACAGAGTGGGGAGGTGGGTGGCAATAACAGTACCTGCTGACGATGGTGGGTGTAAGAAGGAGCATTTGCCATCAGATGTGTGTCATCAGGCGGGTGGCAGCTTCAGAATAGTAGCTGAGGCAGGTAGCAAGAAGAAACTGGTCTCTTTTGTCAAGGTTTGGGCGAAGCAGCATGGATTATCTAATCTGATGCATGAGGCATTGGGGGGTGGAAGTCCTGACTGATCCACGTCTGATTCATCTTGACAAAGGTTAGTCTCTCCACATTTTGGGTGGACAGACGAATTCTCCTTGGGGTAACTATGGCCCACGCCGCACTAAACACCCTCTCTGATGCCACACTACTGGCCAGAAAGGATAGCTTTTCCAGGGCAAACTCGGCCAGTTGCGGCCACAAATCCAGTTTGGATGCCTAATAGTCCAGCAGATCATCGATGACGGTTGGAAGGGTGCACTCCAAGTATGCCACCACCTGCTGATTCAGGTTCTGCTCT